>NC_057803.1:559981216-560141700 GCF_018294505.1 Triticum aestivum
GGGGGGGGAGGCTCCAATATTCCGAATTTAAAATGCATGTAGTTTAACCAGTCAGTAATCATGCAATGCAGGCCTCAAGGAAGCACTATTGCATCAATAAGACCGTATGCATGGCTGAGCCAATTGACGAGGAATTGTGACATACAAGACACATATATTTACTAATCATTTGGGTTCTTCATTGTAAACCATTTAGTGAGACCTTTTCTCCATCAGCAAGAAGCTTCTAGATGACAAAGTTCAAGGATGCCCAGAATTCAAGTGAGTTTTCCTAGCTTCTTTCACGCGAAAACATATTTAACCTTGAGCAAATTTCCCCCTTTCCCTACTAATAATGCGAGGAGAAACATGTATTGGCGGGAATGTACAGAAACTGAGTCATCGTCCATCCCTTCGGACCGATGGCTGCTATGAAGTTCCTGATATTGAGGATCTTCCTAGGGTCGGAACACAAGTCAAAGGTTTGTCTATCTCTTTGTTTACATAGATTTTCCATGAATCCTGAGGCACACACTATGCCACCACTGAATTCTGAAATCTATTCTAATGCCACCTTTCTTTTTAGTTATTTACAGGATGTCCATATTTTGCTGCACAGACCATGCATGGCAAAAGCAGCACAATTGATTTTCTGCCCATATAGCAACCTAATTAGTCCAATTGTCAGGAGAGCAATGGACATTGATATCATTGGCTCAATTGTTATTCTTGATGAAGCGCAGTAAGCCCCTGAGTCTGCAGACTCATGATTCTTTTTCAGTGTCATTCAATGGTTTCCTTAGTTGCAAGACAACGGCTCCCTATGTTACCGATCCGGTGTTGCTGTGCGTGAGGACAGACATGGGGAAGGTGCAACAAGGCAGCGCTCAAGTTGCAGTGGAGTGGAGTCGACCATCACTACTGACCGCTGCTCGGCGATCCTCGCCCCTCACCCCCCATCTAGGTTGCACATCTTTGGCCTTGCCATCTTCTTCCTCCCAGTTTTTCCTCTTGATTTCATAGGTTCTTTGAAAACCTGATTTTGATTTCTTAATTTATGTTTTTCTTAACAAGATGTGGTTAGGAACTAAATCGACAAGCATCGATATTTTTGTTAGGAAGGTAACACATCTTCCTATACTATATGTTAGTGTGATTCTGTTGCTTTCTAAACCCAATTTATGTTGCTTCATCTCACGGACGAGGGGTCGGCTACAGGAGCGCTAGGAGCCTAGGAGTGGAACACGATTTCCTCGAATCTAGCCGAGGTGCTCCTCTCTCTTTGCTTTTACTTCCTCCATTCACATTTACTTATATGGCTCTGTTCTGTTTGTGATGTTCCCTGCTTGGTTTGGCTTCCCTTGATTGATGCTAATTATTCTGTGCATTTTCCTGATGGAAGCTGCATTTTATTTACCTTTCCGTATTGTGAATGCTTTGTAGATTGACATTATTGAAGCAAAGACCATGTTTAAAGAAATGCTACAGATGGTCACACGTGAGTAGGCGTCCTGATTAGGAATCACATAACTAATTAGCCTTGGTACCCCAACCCAATATATTCCGTTAATCAGTTGTTAACATGGATACACCGAGCCAAATTATTTATGCTAGATCGGTTTGTGTATTTTCTTATGATAGTTAGATTCAAGCTTTGCCTGTTGTACTTTGGATAAAATGTGATGTTGTCCTGTTGAGATTAAATATCCAAACTACCCATGTACAAAACTGTTAACATGGGTATATTTTAGCTCGGACTAAGAACAACTATATGTGGTTAGCACTGGTCTGTATACTCAGTTACAAAATTGTACATATGTTCCAATAACAGTTTATGAAACTGGAGTTGATGGTATTATACTTTATTTTCTGAACATATGGAACTTTTAATTAAGGAATACATCTGAGGAGTCTTGGCAATGGATTTGGCCTAAACAAGTTAAACAATGAATATTTCTGATCCATAGTGTAGAAACCTCCTTTGTTTGCTTTGCATAGATATTGATCAATGCATACTTAGAATATTTTGTGAGGTATCCTGATTTGCATCTCACGGGCTGCTAGAGCTGTTCAAGCGGTTGTGTGCGTTCTACTTTCGGTAAATTTGCTATCTATATATTTTGTACTTCATTTAGTTTGAATAGGTATCATAACAAGGCTAGGTTCAGTAACTATTTATTTGCCTTTTTACTTAATGCCCTGGTGCTCACGGTTTAATTGCTATAGTTGCTGGAGCCGTTGGCCATTTATACATAATAGTGTATACATTTATAATGTCGATCCTTGCTCATGGTACACCTTTCTTGGTTTTCTGGTGTCAAGAATTAGCATATTAACCATGAGAGTAGGCCTTGCATTGACCTCACTATTGACAACAGATCCGACTAAAATCACCAACCTGATCTTAACGGTTATACTATGGGTTTGCCTTAGTTGACCATCTATTGTTCCTCATGCAATTAAAAAAACTCTTGCAACTGTAGTTTTATTGCTAACTAAAGGGATTCAGTTGACTGTGAGAGCAGAGCATAACAGCAAGAGGGGAACTCACTCCTCAACACGGCGACTTGCGCGGGCGTGAGCTTCGTCCCGAACCTGCTGATGGCGTTCTTGTAGCTGTAGACCAGAGTCGCCTCAGCCTTCTCTTTGCTTGGAAAAGAACCCATCGTAGACTTCACCCAGCCTTCTTGTAGCTGTAGACCATCATGTCATGTAATTACTTGTAGAACAACTATATTGTTTTATTGAGATTGTAAAGTGGAAACGGTAGAACTCTACAACTTCTCTGTTAGTGTCGTTTGATTATTTACTTTCTCAAGTAGTCTGGATATAGTGTCATCGAGGTATTAAGTATATGCACAAAGATATGCAAATTTTAAAAATGGCTATGGTATCCCACATTTGTCAAATCCTCATATGTTGTTGGTTGTTGGTAGTCATGCTTATGTGCATATACACTTTATTAAATATATACATGTCGTACACACCTAGAAAGCTTTTCTGAACAGACTAGGCTTTTAGTACCCCGTTTTCTTTGCAATCATTTGGGTTTCTTCTTGCTTTCATTTTTGCCTCTCTTCTCTGCTGCAGCTCCGCTGGTTCTTTGTTGTTGCCGCACTTTGGGTTGACTTGCCATGGAACCATTTGGCTGACGTGTCTCCATCACCATTATTTGCTATGTTTTGGATTTACCCGCTCCCTGACTGCTGCATTTTGCCTCCTGTAGGCCTCTGCTTTTTTCGTCATCTTCCATCGGTCCAAGCTGCTATTGTTCGCTCCGTCGGCTTGCAGTTGCTTCTGGAGCGTGCTTCAGATTCATTGTGCCTCCTTCCAATGTAAGTTCTCTTTGCTTCCACTGGCTTTGCATATGCATGTGTGATATTTTAATTTATAGAGTCCAAACGAGAACAGAGGAGAAGTGTGAAATAGATAGAGTTTGTGCTGAGAAGTTCATGGCCAATTCATGCAGTATTGGCCATGGCTACATGTTTGTTAGTCATTTGGCTGGGTCAATCTTATGTAGGGATTTTTTTTCGTGAATGAAGGATATGGTAATAAGAAATAGTAAGTGTAGTTCTGGCATATGTACCTGCACATTTCTTAAGAATCAATCGTAGTTGTTCTTCAATAAAGCATTCATGGAATTTCATTTCCAGTTTCAAGTATTAAAGGAAATGGTGGATTAAAGAAATAAGATTTTGCTTTTGTGGCATGCAAATTTAAAGAAATAGGTGATAATGTTGAATTACTTCCTTTCATACTTGGATCTCGCTAGATTATTTATGTTCCATTGGATTAAGCATGAGATTATCTTTTGATAGTTTTTTTGCACTTGCTCGACTAACAAAGCTTGCACCTAGGAGCAGGTCTGGTCCATGCTTTAAGGAGGTTAAGTTTCAGTAGTCCAGAGAGTAATTGCTAACATTGTTGAATTTGACCACCATCAGATAAATGTTTGTGCTGAAGTGGTAGCCAAGACAAACGCAGTAATCGAATCAAGAAATTAGATGATAGGACCGAAGATTGGGGACAAAATAACTCAAACCAACAGACCAACCATGAGGGTTCTATATATACGACAAACGAGTAGTTGACAAAATGAGGTGAGATGACAGGTAAATCAGAACTAATGGAGAATAATGCATAAAAATGTAACTTGGGAATAATGAAAGAATGATGAAGATATATTATCTTGGAATCTCAAAGACATTTACAATTGCTGCATGCAGAAAAGTTCATTTCATAACAGTATGAATAATGTCAAACATTTGTTGCCATCATTAATCAGATAAAAAAATTATACCTCCAGGACGGGATAAAACCGGGACAATATCTATGTTGATTCTTCCCCTATTCGCCCTTTTCTGATACCACGTTTTTTCTGAAAATTGTAGAATTGAGTGAATAACTTGTACTGTAATATAAGTATTTAAAGGCTATATGTTTGGAAGAACTAATACACATGTAAAATAACGCAACGGGTTACTTTACGTATTTCAAATTTCATGAGAACATAGGCAACACATATTATTCACTGCGATCATATCATCGGCAGATAATCTGGCCAACTGGGAAAAAGATCTCTTACTGAATTAGTTATAAAACAACAAATTAACAACTGACTGATTGTAGAACTGAAGCAACAAGCCTCTAATGCAGAAATTCTTAGAAATAGTGTACTGTACATTATTGCCAGTTTTTATATTCAATTGTCATATCTGAATGTAGTATGCTTAAAATTTTGCATATGCTACCTGATTAGTTAGTGTAGACATGAGAGGCCTGCACTTCTTGTTCCATTTTAGCTCTTGAGAATCACATGAGACTGAACTCCTCTTCAATAATAACTTCTCCAACATCCTTTTTTATGAAGGAATACATCATCTTCGAGAAGATATTGTACCATGTTAACTCTTAGATTCACTCACAACCAGAAGCAACAATCTAGAGCAGAATAATACTCAGTTAAATCAGCTTATCTAACAAAGCCCAATAACAGAACAACTTATGAAGTGACTTGAAAGGGAACATTCATGGTGATTTCTCAGTGAGGGACACATTGTGAAGCTGTCCACAATATGTGCGATTGCTATTAGTGCCAAAGGTTATGTTGGTTGATGAGCTTGAAATTGTGCTCCATAGAAAAGGGTTGGCCCCTGCACTTGCTTCATTTGCTTTAGGCACAGGTTGCGGTGGGGTGTCAGCTTGCTTCCCATAATGTCTTTTACTGACAGCAGTTCCTTTGGTACCAGTTCTTTCATTCTTGAAAGAAACTAACCTTCTTCTCTTTGGCATAGGTGCTAAGAAAACTTGAGGTTCATGATTTGCTCTTGGATCAAACTGAAAATTAATTTCAGTTGAAGAATTAGTAGCATGTATCCTCTGATTACCAACAGGGAAGAACTGCTCCAGTCGAAGAGCAGACATTATTCATTGTGCCAACAGACTGCCTGGAAAGGAAGAAATCGTATGAAGTACATCAGCACCCATCTTATCACCAGTTGGGGGATTGTTTTTTCTCTCCTCGTCAACAAAGCTTGCATCAGGCGGTCGGGTCGGAGAGAGAGACTTACCTGGAGCTGTACAATCACACAGGAGAGGGTGGAGGGGCTCATGGCGGCGGCGAGGCAACAGGAGGAGGGAGGGGCCCGGTGTCGCCGACGAGCATGCCAAGCTCGAGCGCCTCCTCGAGCACTTAGGCGACTGGATTCGAAGAAGGAGCAGGGCAGAGGAGAGGCGTGGAGTCCTGCGCCTCCGCGTCCGCCTCCGATGGAGCCTAGAGCGCGCTGGCGCGAGCATGCCGAGCTCGAGGGCCTTCTCGGCCACTTCTGCGGCCAGATTCGACATGAGGAGGGGGGATCAGTGGCTGTGAATCTCGCTGACCGCCGGCTATGGAGGGAGGGAGCTGGTGATGGGAGAAATGGGGAATGGGGGAGATGTGACGGGCGGTGGAGAGGATGACTGCTGGTTTTTCAGTACTACTGTATTAGGAAGTGACAAGAGCTTGTCAATTAGTGGGAATGGATTCGTAGGCGGTGGGAATGGATTCTGGACGGCTGGACCCAAACAAATTTTCTTTATCTTCTACAAATAAAAAGAATCGATTATTTCTTCCAAACAATCCATTATATTTTATCAGACGTGCCTCATTCACCTGTGTGGGTGCGATTTTTCTTTTTTCAGGGCTTGTTACAGTCATGACCATTTGATAACTTTAAAACTATATTATATAACTATCTATAAAAATGATAAAAGAAATTATGTAATATGTTTAAGTTCCGTAATTATGTAAGTTATCTTGCGGTCCATGGACGTTAAATTTTAAGGAATACTTCACTGGAGGTATTTTGTTTGACACTTCTACACAAGTATTTTTTGTTGTGTATCATTAACTTATTTTATGTTGTATCATTATTTCAAAACTAACTCTGGCTATTACTTTACAGGATCATATGCCAGATTTCAGAACAAAACTAGCTATCATTTAGTGGACTCGAGATTGAATGGCGATGATATAAAAAACTGAGACTTGAAGATGACAGAAACAACACAAATTCCAACGGATTGTATGATTCTGGATAGACCTCTAAGAACATGGAGACAACATAGATCTCACTGTTTATTTATTTATCTAAGGACGTTAAATTTGTTACCATATGTGTTTACCCACAACCAAATCAAGTAAATTATGGATTTTCTTTTCAATGTGCACATGGATTCAGCGGGTCTATGGGTCCACTATTTCATAGTAATCCCTAGGGAGCTGGTGGGCTGTCAAGTTTTTGGCCGATTTCATGTTGAAAAGCTTGACCTCCCTAAACCAGTCTACTTCACACTTAGGCTTGAGCAGGGTGGATATATGTTAGTAGTTGAGTTTTACCCCATAAAAGAGGATCTATGCGTTTCATCGGGAGTTCGGGACGAACTGCGCTATCAAGCACCATATCTAAGAATGGGATCGCAACAATAAATCATGCAGTTGCTCAAGCCATTGGGTTCATAGAACACAGAGAGCATATGGCACTTGGGTGTGGTTAGGTCTCAATCGACTGAGACTTAACCAATTCTCAGTCAAGTGACATAACATTCGAAAAAGAAAAAAAACTATTTTTTTGCACAAATCTTCACATAAGATCCCACTAATATAGCATCGACTGAGACTTAGTTAAATCTTAGTCAGACTGAGATTTAGCAATGCCAATCACTTCTAGGAAGATCAAAAGGTAAATGTAAAGATCACAAACAAGCTTCTCACATTATCAGACGAAGTGTGTGTTACATCAAACAAAATCCATGATCGATCTACCTTGAACCATCCATGATCGCGCTACCTTGGACCCTACTGCTTCAATCACTATCTGTAATCTCAAATAGACTCTTTTGGAAATTCATGATGTTGTGGTTTCGCTTCAGAGCGACTAACGTGGCATGTCTTTTATTGCAGAAGAAAGGCATAGGATCCAGACTCAGATTCAAGCTGCGTTGAGGGTTATGCTGGAGACATGGGTGATGGCTACAACAACTATGTGCGACCGTAGGCAGCGGCAGAGACAGGCCCCAGGCAGCCCGGGCGGATGCCTGGGGCGTGAGGCTGATTCGCTTCGTATATTGTAGAGAGCACTGTAGCTACAGTGCTGGGAGGCTTCCTGGGCCGGCCGGGGGTGTGGTTGAATCCTGGCGCCGCCATTGACCGTAGGCATGCCTGCTTAGACGAGGAAATCATGTTCGATACTGCTGGGACATGTACGATGACTCTACCTAATACCACCACCTTCTCGCGTATTGGTCCTTGCTGCGAGCAAGACAATGCATCTCTTGCCTCTGCTAATATAGCTTACATTTATAAAGCCAATGTATGCCATTATCAAGTGATCTGAATATCTTCTTTTAAGCTACCAAGTACCATGTAATGGAACATAAATATCTATTAAGTTAGTTCTATATCAATCTCATATGCATTGTTTGAATAATCGGCTCGCTAAAACTCAAAGTTACTAACAAATGCAAAATTTTCTGTTATAAAAGGTTTAGAATCATTACCGTTGATGCTTAAATTTGGACCTTGCACCTTACTTGGGTAACATAGAGCCAAATAGCACATTGTCCAAATACACGTTCAAAACACTTCAGGTTTGACATGGTCTCTATCCTTGATCAAACATAAAGTTACTAAAAAAGGCAAATATTTTCAACGCGAACATGATTTTAAATGGGTCTCTGCGCCATTTGGCGCACCGGGTCATCTAGTTGACAACAAACATGAATCTCGTCTAGTTGATTTCTCTAAGTCTGCCACCATCGATTGACCGGCTTCGGAATGCACAGATTCTATCAGAGGATGTTGAGTTGCCCCCATTGCAAATACTGATGGACAAGAACCGGAGAATACACAATTTAGTGGCGAACCTAGGAATAAATGATCGGGGGTGCTACGGTTTATAAATAAATAAGAGCATCTACAATGGATCTCACAAATCCGACCCTTCAACGCGACTGGACGCGTCCGCGTACAGTGACCGGTCACGCCATAAATATTTGATTCTACAACCGGATGCCTTAAATTAGAAAACTCAAATCCATATTATTACATGCAACGTAAAGCCATCTAGGCGGAGTTCACCCGGTTCCGCCGTGCCCATGTCCGACGGCTGGCTGCGCTCCCCATAGTGTTGGTCCAGTCGCCGGTAGGGTAGAGTAGGGCATGGGACTTAAGGCGCCGCCGTCTTCATGCCCTACTCTTCCTCGTCGGAGTTCGAAGCGCGGAACCCGAACGATGCCGGTGGACGTCAGATCGATGATGTATCCGTCTTGAGATGAGCCGGCGACATCCACCACGACGTGGTGGCGGCGCTCGGCCGGATTGGTGCACCATACGGAGCGCCGGAGAATGCGATTCCGCCTTGCCGACGTCCACCGCCGCGAGGGCTGCCGCTGCCTCGCACGGTGGGCACGCCGCACCATGTTGGCGTCGGACGGCGCCAATGGTGCGTTGATGGCCTCGACGAGCCAACAGAGGGGTTGCACGTCTGCCATCGTGTTCAACGCCAGACGGACCGCACCGCCTCCAGTGAGGCAACGACGGTCTACCTAGATCTTCCGTGGATTTCCGACGGAAGGAGTCCGAGATTTGCCTCGCACGGGCCTTCTCCCGGGAACGACGGAGCGCATACCGGATGGCCATCTCCTCCTCGGGGCCGCGTGGGATGAGCTTAGAGTCGACGGATCTGGAGGTTAAGGATTCGGATCCGTTGCCCGCCATGCCAGAGAAGGCCGGATGGAGCTTGGGTGGCGGATAAGAATGAAGTGAAGTGACTAGGGTTTGGTCCCGCGAGCGGATGGGCATGAATATATGTGAGGTCGAGTGGGCCAACATGGGCCGGGTCCGACGTGACGGACGCGGCCGGGCGCCCTCATATCTACTCCATATTTAGGCAAGATATAAGGGCAGCCGGTCAGCCCAGGTGTTTGAGCTCTATTTGAGGTGCCTGTTTGGGTCACATTTTCATGACCGTTCAGTGACCCGACCGTCCGCCTGGGCGTTTGAGGTAGTTTTGGGCAGCCCAGCTGTAGATGCTCTAATGCATAGACAATATAACTTCAATAAAATAATTTTCAAATTTGTGAAAATACACTATAAATAAACACAATTTGGTTTAAACATCATTATAACGTTAACAAGCCACAGAATAACATAAAGTTGTTAGTCGATTAGTGCTAAATATACACTACAAATTATTTGCATTTTTAGAGGAGGCGCTATGGCACCCATGACACCCCACTGGATTTGCCCCTGCGTGCATCGAAGGTCTTGTTCAAACATAGGCAAACAAAATTATAATTTGGTGGAATAGCATAGTTTGGATGAACTATTGTTCCTTTTGGATCTTGATAGTTGATGTGTCGATCGAGGAAAGCAGTTAGCTAACTTATGATGTATTCCACGATGAGGTTCTGTTTCTTCGGCACTCCGATTTGGTGGTGAAGGATTGCAAGATTGCTCTCCTTGGGTGCCCTTCCAACCAATGTTTTTTTTTATTTGCGAGAAAACTTTCAATCTATTCACTCTCAATCATGGTAGTACAAGGAACACCGAAGATAATAAAAATTAGAACCAGATCTGTGGACCACCTAGCGACGACTACAAGCATTGAAGCGAACCGAAGTTCTTTTAGTGGTTTATAGATCTCGTTGGTAGTGACGAGTGGTTATTGCAGTATTTAAAACCTTGTGTGAACAGAATCATTTGTAGGTGTTCGTCTTCCTTACTGCCTTTCTAGTGCAATCTTAAGCATCAGTGAGCGGCGAACAATGAAGGAAAAAGATTGTCCGGAAGGTCTTCGACATAATTTTATTTTTGAGAGGTTGTTTGTGTTTCAAGTTTGTCCTTCTTTTATAGTGGCTCGTGTTTTTCTTGATAAACACCAGATATGAGGCACTCCTCTAGGTATATATTTCTAAAAAAAATTGTGTACACACAATCAAAGGATAATAAATAATGGTAATGCTGAAAGATCTGTTGTCAGATTTTTAAGCATGGCAAATTGAATGTTTTTATGTCAATTTATGTTGGTGCGAAGATGACACATTTAGTTTACAAACATGACAATGTTCTGGCAAAAAAACCAAACTGGGACGAATTTACCATGCTTCCCAACTAAACTTGTCATCCTCGGCAAAAATAAATTGTCATGAAAAACGTTCGATTTGCTATGATTATTCTTTTTTTTTGTGAGGGGACATCAGATTTGTAGTTGAGTCCTAAAATAAAAAACCACCACGAAATAACATTGTTGTAACACCACATTTTTTCCAAATTTTTGAAACGTTAATTAATTAAGAAATAGGTAATGTATAGCGTGAGTTGCTTTGATTCACGGCCCCGGACGCTGGCCGCCGAGCGGTGAACGAGGCGAACACATACGCCAACGTACCGGGACGCAAGAAATTGTCGCGCGCGTCCGCCAGCTCAGTCCACACTGCGGCCTGCGGTGGGTGCGTGCACCTCAAGCCCCACTAGTAGTTCACAGCCGAGTGCGTCGCGACCACGCTCCCCTTTACGTGGTCGTCGCGATTAATCGCCCACGCCCAGGTCAAAAGCACATGCACCGTTATTTTTCTTCCCCCGCAGACCCAGCCCGGAAGCCAGGGGCCACGTTTGCGTCAACTTCCCACCGCACCCGCACCGCAGAAGCCACCGCGAAACCCACGAGGCCACGAGCCTCCCGTTTCCCAGCTGCCTCCTCGCCCAGTATTTAACCTCCCGGCCGTTCCTCCGTCTCTCCCGTGCCATCCCAAGCACACGCAGCACGCATCCCCGACGACGAGCTCCCCGTAGCCACTCCTCCTTGTTCCGGCGGCAGCGGAACGCATCGAGATGTCCAAGTACGTGGAGCTGCTGGACATGGGCGTGCGCATCGCCGCCAGGTTCCACTCCCACTGCCCGCAGACGGCGCGCATGTACTACAAGCCGCCGCAGTCCACCTCCTCGTCGTCATCGGGCGCCGCCGAGGCCGCCACGACGGATCGGAGGGCAGCCGGCTTTGACGGTGGCGAGGACGTGGCGGCTGGCTTCCGGCCCTTCGCAGCCTCGGGAGCTCTCGGCGCCGGCGTCGTCCAGCCGCGGTTCGGCTTCGACACCGCGCAGGTCGTCATCTACGAGGTCGTATGAGTTGAGGCTCCGAACAACGAGGGCGGGCTCTTCTGGGGAGAGATCTCTTCGATGAGAATATTTTTGAGGCCAAGGAATTGGTCGATTTATGACACCATTCTTTAATTAGTTTGTGTACATGCCGGAAGAATTGATCAAAGAAAGAGTTTTTTGTTCTTACTCGCATTTGTGCATATATACTCGGACGACAATGATGAATCTCGTTCCGCTTTTCCCTTGAGAGGAATCACTACAACGCCCGTTAAACAAACAAATTTTAATTTGAGAGACAAGTTTGAAATAATTTTTTTCGGACCGAGGGAGTACGAGGTCGAAGGGCAAGATCTTCAACCTAATTGTCTCTGCCCATCGTCGATCCCCGCTGCCACCATAGCACGGCCGGAAAAAGACTCGAGCAGCCTTCACATCCATATTTTTTTAAAAAAAGGAGGAGGACCCCCGGCCTCTGCATCTGGACAATGCATACGACCGCTTTATTAATTATTCTCATAAGACCTTACAAAGTGATACAACAGTAAGACTAAGTCACCGTCTATGCAACAACTGTCGCTACTCCTATCCAATTGATGAAGGGGCGCTGATAGTCTGGGCCTAATACCAAACAGACATCGCAGCCAAACTTAAACATTCAAGACCTGAGGTCCCAACCAGGACGCCTGCCGGGTATGGGGCACCTACCAGTCCGGCGCACTGCTCAACCAGGACGCCTACCGGGTATGAGGCCGCCGCAGCCACCTTCACCAATCCATCTTCAGTGTGTACTGCTGCACCACTTTGTCCGGCCTCTATGCCATCGACGCCACCATGGCGCCTAATAACAGCACCCTCCTGCGCGAGTCCCTCGCCACACATCAGACGCCGAGTCTCCACCACGCCACGCCGCCGAGAAACGCCGCCATTAATGTGCAGGATGAAGCACCGCTCCACCAATTATTTTGTCCACTGGTCCCTCGAGCCCGTGTACACCTTCAAGAATGACGCCACAGGAGGAAAACGACACAATAATGCCGCCGTCATCCGATCTACTGATCTAGGGTTTTCCCCGGAGGTAGCAGATAGTGTCCTGGAACTTCTCAACAGTGATGCCTTCAACAAGGGAACGACACCGAAAAGTGCCGCCATCGTCGGCCTCGGCAACAGCCGTGAGCAGGTCTTCACCCAGATCTTGTGCACGGATCGTCCACCACCGCGGCCGCTGCATCGCCCGTCGCGAGACCACAGCCACCGACATAACCTCCACCGTCCGGGGCCGCCGCCCCGGGATCCAGCCCTCGCTGGCCGCCAGAGCGAAACCAACGAGCCCCATCAATGGCGGCGCAACCGCATACCGCGCCGCGAGAACTCCACCATAGCGTCGTCGCGCCGACCGCACGCCGCCGCCAGAAGCGCCCGCTGCCACGCCGCCGTGCCCCACGCTAGCCCAGTGCCTTCCATCGATCTGGCCGTCCCGTGCCAGCCAAACGACGAAGGGAAGAGGCGTCCCGCCGCCCCCCACGCCAGGCAGGCTTCGCCGGCCGGCGCGCCTGGGCGGTGGCGAGGGGACTGGAGGAAGAGGGGGGACGGGGAGCAGCGGCGGTGGGAGGCCTCCCCTGTCGCCAGCGGGAGCGGCAGAGGAGGTCGATCCACTTTTTTCGGGGGCTAGCTGAATGGTGAGTCCAATCCTCCACACCCATATATAAAAAGAGTTCCATTCGAGACTGTTAGAAGGGAGAGAAGGATTTGGTGAAATAGTTCATTGTATTGCTTGAGCCTCGTGGGCATATATATAGGAGTACATGATCTACTTGGAGTACAAGGCAAGCCAGAATATTTCCTAGTCTAACCTATGTTTTCTAATACAATCACGTTACTCAACATCCCCCCGCAGTCACAACGGTAGCGACGCAGACGGTGAGACTGGAGAAGAATCTGAAGGCAAGCCGACGGACACCCCTCCCCCCATAGTCGTAACGGTCGACGCATCGCAGAGTCGTGGCTGGAGTGGAAACCAACGAGGTTGCTCAAGCAGGCGGTAGCCCTTTGTGCCGTTTGTCGATGTAGCCGAGTGCCGAGGGTGGTGTAGTCGTGGTCGAGGTAGCTGCGCTAAGAATGTCGTGGTCGATGTCGAGTCGGGGAGCCGGTGTCGAGGATGTCGCCGTGGAGCCGCGGGCGCAAGAGGGCGCCGAGTTAGCATGGGCGCAGTGGTGTTGAAGTAGTGGTGCGCCGGGAAGAAGACATTGTTGACGACGCGTCGCGGCGGGTTTGCCAAGCCCGGGGACACATCATAGACGAAGGCACGCACCGGTGTTGCTAGCACCGGGCATGTGTAGACGGACGAAGACGAAGTTGACAAAGCACCACACCAGGCTTGCCAGGCCTGGGGAAACATCATGGACGAAGGCACACATCGGTGTTGCCAGCACCGGGCATGCATAGACGAGGACCTGCACAAGTTGTACGCCATGTCGGAGGAGGTGGACGGGCGGCTACGTGGGTAGCGGCGGCGGCTGCCAAAGAAGAGCGGCGGCGGTGGCCTGACGGCGGCGGCGGCGGCGGTGCTCGAAGTAGGCGAAGAACCTGACAGCATGACGAAGACCGGCGCGGACGGTGGCGTTCCCGCGCCAAGGAAGATGGCGCGACGCATACCACGGGAAGTCAACCCACGTGGACGACAAAGTGGACAGTGGGCCGTCGCGCTACGGTCTGAAGGGGCGACGAAACGGCGGCGGGCAGGTCGGGGTGACGGCGGGAAGACCTCGGGGCGGCGGCAGGGACCGCGGACCGCGACGCGACAACTCGAAGGGGCGGCGCGGCGGAGGAGCGCGGGTCGATGCAACCGCGGGGACGGCCTTGGGACGGTGGCGTGGACCGCGTGCCACGTTCGCTACGGCCTGATGGGGCGACGCAGTGGCGGCGCGAGGGTCTGTGCGGCTACGAGGACGACCTGGAGCGGACGGCCTCTGGGCGGCGGTGGACCGCGGGCCGCGGTACTACGGCCCGAAGGGACGACGCAACGGTGACGCGGGTCGGTGCAGCCGGGAGAAGAACCACGGGGCGGCGGCGCTGCGGCCCGACGGGGTGACGCAGCGGCAGCCCGTTGCTCGATCGGTAGAGGGGCGCGCTGAACCCGGGACGGTCTTCACGGGACATGCGGAGGCGCGCGCAACCGACGGGCCAGGTCGGTCGCACGACGTAGATGAGGCGGATCGCGGCGGCGGGCGGGTGATCCATCCGATCGCGCGCGAGGTCGGGGACGCCGCTCGGTGGCAGCGCGGTGGCGGCGGAGTCCGAGATGAAGCCGGCGGCGGCGGGCGGCAGGACGACTATGATTGGCCGCTGCATGGCGCGAGGCCGCCGGGTCGGGGTGATGCAGGAGTCCCGGTCGGAGTAGGGCGGTGACGGCCGGCGTAGATCGACGGGAGGGCCGTCGCGCGAACGGCGACGGTGAAGGGCCGCCGCATGACGCGAGGCGGCCGGGTCGGGGCGACCGGCGGGCCGACGCGCGAGGCCGCCGAGTCGGGGCGACCGACGGGCAGACGCGCGGACGATGCGCGAGGCCGCCGGGTCGGTGAAGAAGCCGGCCAATCGCGCCGGTGTTGGAGTAGAGGCGCACGGGATCGAAGGCGGCGGTGGGCGACGCAAACCGGATCACATAGACCGGAAAACCAAAAAGTAGACGCCGATCAAAGCGACCGACGAGAGAGAGAGAAAACCGGATCAAAGGATCGGAAAAAAAGACTCTCTAGGGCAGCCGACCAACACGGCCGGCGGACGAACCCTAGATACGGGCGGCGCGGCCCCCGGCGGCGGTCATGGAGGCCGACCGCCCCAGGGGCAGCGCGCGGGTGCGGCGGCTAGGGTTTAGAACCCGGAAACTGATACCATGTTAGAAGGGAGAGAAGAATTTGATGAAATAGTTCATTGTATTGCTTGAGCCTCATGGACATATATATAGGAGTACATGATCTATTTGGAGTACAAGGCAAGCCAGAATATTTCCTAATCCAACCTATGTTTCTTAATACAACCAGGTTACTCAACAGAGACCACGCTGCTTTGTGAATCTCATCTAGTTAGTTCTCAATACCGTCACCACTGATTTACCACCATTTGAAAGCCTTGTTCAAAGATCGGCAAAGGAAACGTTAATTTGGTGGAATTACAAAGTTTGGACGAAACTACTACACATCAAGCCAAAGACCGATGAAGTGGGAATATGATGTTTGATCATCCACCTGATTCCTCACCAAAATAAATAATAATCCCAGGCATGTAACTTAATCATACGGCTGGCGGATTACTCAACATACGTCACCAAGACTTATTAATTATATGGAGCCGCTCGGCTTATAGTTATCTTAAGCAGCCATTGGATTCCCAAATCACGTGGAATCGTGAAGAAAAAGTCCTAGCTACTCGTCGGTTAAACTAGACAGAAGCTGGTTTCAGCGTATGTTCACTAGTTTCTGGCGTGGATTGATCAATCATGCGGCTGGCGGAAATGATTAACACGTTTCAAAGCTTAATCATGGACCGCTCCAACTAATCTGATGGCGCTAATGATCAGCCGTAACATGATTCCCAAATCGCGCGGAATATTTAAGAAAGTCAAAGTTATTGAAAAGCCAACGAAATCGTCCTCTGTACATCTGACCTTCAGGGTAACGAAAGTGCCTTCAGCTAATTACGAAGTAGTACTTCAAAACGATCTTATATCTCTTTATAAAGGATACTAGTACTCCCTCAGTCTTGAAATAAATGTCTTAATTTTTGTATAAATTTGTATTAAAGTTAGTATAAAGTTAAGACACTTATTTTTGGGACAGAGTGATACATCATACCCCATATTCCCAGCTGTGCAACTTCATGCATGCCATCATGCAATTGGATACATACAACTTACAAGCGGGCCAGCTGGGTTTCAATTCTTTTTTTTTTGAAAGATCTAGAGTTACCGGCTTCATTGATTTAGGAGAAAGCAGACAGAAAAAACATGGGTGATCAAGTAATCAACTTACAAACTTGAACCTGATGCACATGGAGAAAGAGAGTGCAGAAGCATGATGCATGCACGTGTAGTCCTAGTATGAAACATGATGCATGCATGCATGCCTGTGATTCAGACTGAAGGCACGCTCTGCGCGTACGCGCCTTTCGCACCGCACCGACACGGCCGAGGATTCCGTCCTCCACTCCGATTCGATTTGGTGATGCGATTGCAATATTAATTGCGGTCGTTCCCTAGCTTAGCAAGCCATATAGCAAACCAAGGCCGTCAACTCAAACAAACACGCGCGTGGCCGATGCGATGTCGCCACCGAAACGCGAGCGAAGTACCAACATATGTGCGTCGACGCCAACAACGTTAGGGATCACGACGACGCTCCCGACCGACATCTTGCTCGAGATTATGGCGCGCACCGACCTTCTCACGGTCGTACGGGGCGCCGCCGTCTGCAAGCACCTCCGCGGTGATATCCTATGCCCGTCCTTCATCCGCCGCGTCATCCAACAAGCGGCTCCAAGCATCCTCGCCCTTCTCTGCGTCTATGCAGAGAGACCACTAACCCTGGTGTACTCCACCGCCGCGTCTTTCTTCCACAACCATCTCTCGCCATACATGTTGCGCAATGCTGACAAGGACGTCCTTGGTCCATACTACCCTGTGGCATCACGCGGTGGCCTGGTTGTCCTCAACATGAACGCATGGCCCAAGTCCGAGGGCTCTTTAGACCTATGCGTGTACGACCCCATGATGGACAGCTGCACCTTCCTCTCAAAACCTCCTGATGAAACTGAGAGTAGCATTTGCAATGAGCACAAGTACGTTCTGCTCACCGCGGCAGATGGCATCGACTGCTCCTTCATGCTGCTCTCCATCGTTTTCAATAGATCAAGCATGAAAGTATGCACTGCCACATCCTCCTCTCCTACCTGGGGGCCTACCACTTGTGTGACACACCATGACTTCACATGGTGGCTGATAAATAGCTACAAGGACCCCGCAGTCCTCCGCGGAGGCGTCATCCACTGGCTAAGATACACCGGTGACCAAATCGTCACCTACAACGTGCGCACAAGGATGCCGGGACTTGTGAAACTCCCACCCACAAAACACAATGCAAGGCAGTCCCATTTGGCAACCTCCCCGAATGGGAACATGCTCAAACTATTGGATGTAGATGGGTCCAAGATATCAGTCTGGCTACTACTCCCTACAAGCGCAGAAGGTGGTGGCAATGGTTGGGCACTGCAAACTGTGATCGACATAGAGGAGAAGCTACTATTTTTGTACCCAAATATCCATGTTGGGGTTGACCCTGATGCACTAGTGGAGTTCAAGGGCTCTGGGAAGAGGAGTGGCGACATGGTCTTGCTGGAGGCACGATATGAGGAAGGCTCCCTGGTTATTGATTTGAAGAGAAGGGAGATGAATGCTCAAAATCAGAGATCCACTTTGTTGGAGGTTGACCTACTATCTCGCCTACAAAATATGAAACTGTTCTCGTAGCGAAGTAAGTAGGGTATGACGCAAATGAATTCTACCATCTTGGTTGTAATAATTTTTTTTGTACTTCGTAATTCATGCCATAGCTTTTTATTTTTTTCTCAATTAATATAGAGCATGAATATAACCACTTCTTCTGTAGAAAAAAAAGAGTAAATTGATACAACATGAACGGTACATCGCCGGTGACCTTGCCGCCCCCACTAGCTCCGTTCCGGGCCACCGCCCCGTGCAGCGCCCCATCCCTCCTCCTCGGCATGGTAGTCGGAGTCATCGTGGGTGACGTTCGACAGCAAACACGACCTCTCCTTGCGGGGCTCGGACGGTGATGTGTCCCACAAGTCGGCGCCTATGTTGTAGTCGAAGACGACCTCTCTGCCTCATATTGGAGGTGGTCTTAGTCTATTATTTTTCCGAAGTCTCATAGAAGCTACTTATTTCGGTGGGAGTTTCTACAGTGTTTATTATGGTAATTGTGGACGACCCCAGACCAGCTTGTTTTGATTGTGTCTACCCGCGTGATCTTGTTAGTGTTATTTTCAAGATTTCACATTGGGTAGTTTATTGGTCTTGTTTGCATAGAGGAAGAAGGCACCGGCGAACCTGGGCAGCGGCTCAACGGTTGAGCGAATTGCATCTGATTTCTTCAGTGGGGTAGAGGGTGGAAACCGACAATTCGGCGCGTCGGCACGAGCGAAAAACTGTGATGACCCATTCAGTGCTAGAATACGTATTTGGCGTCTGCAACACCTGAATGCCAGTGCTTGGATGGCCTAGGTATTCGTCCGTAGAATCGAATCGCGATATTGGATAGAGCCCGCCAGCACGACGAAATTGCTCCTCCCCCCCAAAGTTTTTGTCTTCCAAATGTGCGCGGGCACGTTTGGTTATGTTCGAACGTGACCATGGACAGTGGTCGGGCGCATAATCATCGAAACATAGTCATCAAATGTCATTTCCTTATTTTTTTCTATATTCAGAATATTGTAAATAATCAAAGATAAATAGCACAATTCAACCCAATTCCCTGCACTATTTAGGGGGAAAGGATCCCTCCCCAATATGAGCCCTAATGGGCACCACGTCAGCGCATCGGTGCTGGAGTCCGCCGCGCCACTGTCAATACCCACCACGACGCCACAGTCGTCGTGTCGCCCTCGCACCGCTGCGAACCATTGCCGACCATCGCCACTGATCCCCGTTGTCCGCTACCCATTACTACTGCCACCGCGCCGTAGCCTCGGCCTGTCGTGCCGCCGTCGAAGAGAGGGAGAAATAGAACAAAAGATTATTGAGGAGCCGAGAGAGTTACTTAACCTGCAAACCTCCCCTAAACTATTGGAACATCCCCAATAACCACTTATTGGGAAAAAAAATAGATCTCTTGGAGATGTTCCTATGCACTCGTGAAAGTGTGCATCGCCAAATTGGGTGAACAGTGATCCACCCATTCAACACATTTCAAAACTTATCATGGTTCACTCATACTCATTTTATGAAGCTTAACGATCATGCATAACTTGATTCCTAGACCACCCATTAGTTATTATTGTGTAGGGTCTTATGGAGTGCATAACTTTCACTTTCACAGGAGAGTGTCGTGGCCACAACTTGCGTATCAATCATCTTTCTTCCGCGTTATCAATGGGAGTGGGCTTGGCATTGAGTGTTTCATAGTTTGAGAGTGGCCTTCTCCCTTCAACAGGGGCGGAGCCAAAATCGACAATGGGCAACAGGGGGTGGGGGGTGTTAAGAACTATAAGCATCAAAACATTCGAGGACATATTATTAGTACATACCATGAACATTGTTCGAGTCGTCAACACATGCACAAAATAATTGTCGATGTTTGTAAAATGGGATTGGGCAAACTAACAAGATAGTGGAACTAGACAGAATGTACCGATGAATGAAAACTCTCTCTCTCTCACACACACACACACACATGTAGAGAGAGAGAGAGAGCTGACACTTGTCATGTTGCCTCTCTTGTTGGTCGCGTGAAACACCCACGATGCGGTTATATCTCCCACGTGTCGGAGCACGACTTAGAGGCATAGCCGCATAGTAGGCATGTCGCAAGAGGGGTAATCTTTACACATCCCGTGTACTGAATAAGAAAGAGATAAAGAGTTGGCTTACAATCGCCACTTCATACAATACATAAATATAGCATTACATCATCCAGAATACAATCAAGGTCCGACTACGGAACCAAAATAAAGACAACCCCAAATGCATAGGTCCCCGATCGTCCCAACTGGGCTCCACTACTGATCGTCTGGAAAGGAAACATAGTAACGTCCTGAATCCTCGCCGAACTCCCACTTGAGTTCGGTCGCATACCCTGGACTGGCATCATCGGCACCTGCATCTGGTTTTGAAGGTAATCTGTGAGTCACGGGGACTCAGCAATCTCACATCCTCGCGATCAAGACTATTTAAGCTTATGGGTAGGAAAAGGTAGTGGGATGGAGTTGTAGCAAGCACTAGCATATATAGTGGCTAACTTACGCAAATGAGAGCGAGAAGAGAAGCAAAGCACGATCGAGAAGCTACAAAGATCAAGAAGTGATCCTAAAACTACTTACATTCAAGCATAATACGGGACCGTGTTCTCTTCCCGGACTCCGCCGAAAAGAGACCATCATGGCTACACATGCTGTCGATTCATTTTAATTAAGTTAAGTGTCAAGTTTTTTACAACCGGACATTAACAAATTCCCATCTGCCCATAACCGCGGGCACGGCTTTCGAAAGTTCAAAAGCCTGCAGGGGTGTCCCAACTTAGCCCATCACAAGCTCTCATGGTCAACGAAGGATATTCCTTCTCCCAGGACGAACCGATCAGACTCGAAATCCCGGTTACAAAACATTTCCATAATGGTAAAACAAGACCAGCAAAGCCACCCGATGTGCCGACAAATCCCGATAGGAGTCGCACGTATCTCGTTCTCAGAGCAACACCGGATGAGACAGGCTACGAGTAAAACCAAACCTCGAGTTTCCCCAAGGTGGCCCCGCAAGCGGCTCGGTTCGGACCAACACTCAGAGGAGCACTGCCGGGGGGGTTTAAAATAAGATGACCCTTGAGTCTCCAGTGTTGGGGAACATAGTAATTTCAAAAAAATTCCTACGCACACGCAAGATCATGGTGATGCACAACAACGAGAGGGGAGAGTGTTGTCTACGTACCCTCGTAGACCGGAAGCGGAAGCGTTATAACAACGCGGTTGATGTAGTCGTACGTCTTCACGGCCCGACCGATCAAGCACCGAAACTACGGCACCTACAAGTTCTAGCACACGTTCAGCTCGATGACGATCCCGGACTCCGATCCAGCAGAATGTCGGGGAAGAGTTCCGTCAGCACAACGGCGTGGTGACGATCTTGATGTTCTACCGTCGCAGGGCTTCGCCTAAGCATCGCTACAATATTATCAAGGATTATGGTGGAGGGGGCACCGCACACGGCTAAGAGATCAATGATCAATTGTTGTGTCTGTGGGGTGCCCCCCTGCCCCGTACATAAAGGAGTGGCGGGGGGGGCGACCAAGGAGGGTGGCGCGCCCAAGGGAGGGAGTCCAACTCCCACCGGGAGTAGGACTCCCCTTTTTCCTATTAGGAGTAGGAGAGGGAAGGAAGAGGAAGGAGAGAGGAAGGAAAGGGGGGCCGGCCCCCCTCCCAATTCGGATTGGGCTTGGGGGGGGCGCCCCCTCCCTTGCTCCTTTCCCCTCCTTTCCACTAAGGCCCAATAAGGCCCATATACCTCCCGGGGGGTTGTGATAACCTCACGGTGATCCGGTATTGTCCCAATCTTACCCGGAACCTTTCCTGTGTCCAAATATAGTCGTCCAATATATCGATATTTATGTCTCGACCATTTCGAGACTCCTCGTCAAGTCCGTGGTCACATCCGGGACTCCGAACAACCTTCGGTACATCAAAATATATAAACTCATAATGAAACTGTCATCGTAACGTTAAGCATGCGGACCCTACGGGTTCGAGAACAATGTAGACATGACCGAGACACGTCTCCGGTCAATAACCAATAGCGGAACCTGGATGCTCATATTGGCTCCTACATATTCTACGAAGATCTTTATCGGTCAGACCGCATAACAACATACGTTGTTCCCTTTATCATCGGTATGTTACTTGCCCGAGATTCGATCATCGGTATCTCAATACCTAGTTCAATCTCATTACCAGCAAGTCTCTTTACTCGTTCCGTAATACATCATCTTGCAACTAACTTATTAGTTGCATTGCTTGCAAGGCTTAAGTGATGTGTATTACCGAGAGGGCCCAGAGATACCTCTCCGACAATCGGAGCGACAAATCCTAATCCCGAAATACGCCAACCCAACAAGTACCTTCGGAGACACCTGTAGAGCACCTTTATAATCACCCAGTTACGTTGTGATGTTTGGTAGCACACAAAGTGTTCCTCCGGTAAACGGGAGTTGCATAATCTCATAGTCATAGGAACATGTATAAGTTATGAAGAAAGCAATAGCAACAAACTAAACGATCAAGTGCTAAGCTAACGGAATGGGTCAAGTCAATCACATCATTCTCCTAATGATGTGATCCCGTTAATCAAATGACAACTCGTGTCTATGGTTAGGAAACATAACCATCTTTGATCAACGAGCTAGTCAAGTAGAGGCATACTAGTGACACTCTGTTTGTCTATATACATGTATTATGTTTCCGGTTAATACAATTCTAGCATGAATAACAAACATTTATCATGATATAAGGAAATAAATAATAACTTTATCATTGCCTCTAGGGCATATTTCCTTCAGTCTCCCACTTGCACTAGAGTCAATAATCTAGTTCACATCACCATGTGATTTAATACCAATAGTTCACATCACCATGTGATTAACACCCATAGTTCAAATCGACATGTGACCAACACCCAAAGGGTTTACTAGAGTCAATAATCTAGTTCACATCGCTATGTGATTAACATCCAAAGAGTACTAAGGTGTGATCATGTTTTGCTTGTGAGAGAAATTTAGTCAACGGGTCTGCCATATTCAGATCCGTACGTATTTTGCAAATTTCTATGTCAACAATGCTCTTCACGGAGCTACTCTAGCTAATTGCTCCCACTTTCAATATGTATCCAGATTGAGACTTAGAGTCATCTGGATTAGTGTCAAAACTTGCATCGACGTAACCCTTTACGACGAACCTTTTGTCACCTCCATAATCGAGAAACATATCCTTATTCCACTAAGGATAGTTTTGACCAATGTCCAGTGATCTACTCCTAGATCACTATTGTACTCCCTTGCCAAACTTAGGGCAGGGTATACAATAGGTCTGGTACATAGCATGGCATACTTTATAGAACCTATGGCTGAGGCATAGGGAATTACTTTCATTCTCTCTCTATCTTCTGCCGTGGTCGGGCTTTGAGTCTTACTCAATTTCACACCTTATAACACATGCAAGAACTCTTTCTTTGACTGTTCCATTTTGAACTACTTCAAAAACTTGTCAAGGTATGTACTCATTGAAAACTTATCAAGCGTCTTGATCTATCTCTATTGATCTTGATGCTCAATATATAAGCAGCTTCACCGAGGTCTTTCTTTGAAAAACTCCTTTCAAACACTCCTTTATGCTTTGCAGAATAATTCTACATTATTTCCGATCAACAATATGTCATACACATATACTTATCAGAAATGTTGTAGTGCTCCCACTCACTTTCTTGTAAATACAGGCTTCACCGCAAGTCTGTATAAAACTATATGCTTTGATTAACTTATCAAAGCGTATATTCCAACTCCGAGATGCTTGCACCAGTCCATAGATGGATCGCTGGTGCTTGCATATTTTGTTAGTACCTTTAGGATTGACAAAACCTTCTGGTTGCATCATATACAACTCTTCTTTAATAAATCCATTAAGGAATGCGGTTTTGTTTATCCATTTGCCAGATTTCATAAAATGCGGTAATTGCTAACATGATTCAGACAGACTTAAGTATAGATACGAGTGAGAAACTCTCATCATAGTCAACACCTTGAACTTGTCAAAAACGTTTTGCGACAATTCTAGCTTTGTAGATAGTAACACTACTATCAGCGTCCGTCTTCCTCTTGAAGATCCATTTAATCTCAATGGCTCGCCGATCAATGGGCAAGTCAATCAAAGTCCATACTTTGTTCTCATACATGGATCTCATCTCAGATTTCATGGCCTCAAGCCATTTCACGGAATCTGGGCTCATCATCGCTTCCTCATAGTTCGTAGGCTCATCATGGTCAAGTAACATGACCTCCAGAACAGGATTACCGTACCACTCTGGTGCGGATCTCACTCTGGTTTACCTACGAGGTTCGGTAGTAACTTGATCTGAAGTTACATGATCATCATCATTAGCTTCCTCATTAATTGGTGTAGTAGTCACAGGAACAGATTTCTGTGATGAAATACTTTCCAATAAGGGAGCAGGTGCAGTTACCTCATCAAGTTCTACTTTTCTCCCACTCACTTATTTCGAGAGAAACTCCTTCTCTAGAAAGGATCCATTCTCAGCAATGAATATCTTGCCTTCGGATCTGTGATATAAGGTGTACCCAACATTTTTCTTTTGGGTATCCTATGAAGATGCACTTCTCCGATTTGGGTTTGAGCTTATCAGGTTGAAACTTTTTCAGATAAGCATTGCAACCTCAAACTTTAAGAAACGACAGCTTAGGTTTATTGCCAAACCATAGTTCATACGGTGTCGTCTCAACGGATTTAGATGGTGCCCTATTTAACGTGAATGTAGCCGTCTCTAATGCATAACCCCAAAACGATAGTGGTAAATCGGTAAGAGACATCATAGATCACACCATATCTAATAAAGTACGGTTACGACGTTCGGACACACCATTACACTGTGGTGTTCCAGGTGGCATGAGTAGTGAAACTATTTCACATTGTTTTAACTGAAGGCCAAACTCGTAACTCAAATATTTTACTTCTGCGATCATATCATAGAAACTTTTATTTTTGTTATGATGATTCTCCACTTCACTCTGAAATTCTTTGAACTTTTTAATTGTTTCAGACTTATGTTTTATCAAGTAGATATACCCATATCTGCTCAAATCATCTCTGAAGGTCAGAAAATAATGATACCCGCCGCGAGCCTCAACACTCATCGGACTGCATATATCAGTATGTATTATTTCCAATATGTCAGTTGCTCGCTCCATTGTTTCGGAGAACGGAGTCTTAGTCATCTTGCCCATGAGGCATGGTTCGCAAGCATCAAAATGATTCATAATCAAGTGATTCCAAAAGCCCATCAGCATGGATTTTCTTCATGCGCTTTACACCAATATGACCTAAGCGGCAGTGCCACAAATAAATTGCACTATCATTATTAACTTTGCATCTTTTGGCTTCAATATTATGAGAATGTGTATCACCACAATCGAGATCCAACAAACCATTTTCATTGGGTGTATGACCATAGAAGGTTTTATTCATGTAAACAGAACAACAATTTAGTCTCTTACTTAAATGAATAACTGTATTGCAATAAACATGATCAAATCATATTCATGCTCAACGCAAACACCAAATAACACTTATTTAGGTTCAACACTAATCCCGAAAGTATAGGGAGTGTGCGATGATGATCATATCAATCTTGGAACCACTTCCAACACACATCGTCACTTCACCCTTAACTAGTCTCTGTTCATTCTGCAACTCCCGTTTCGAGTTACTATTCTTAGCAACTGAACCACTATCAAATACTGAGGGGTTGCTACGAACACTAGTAAAATACACATCAATAATCTGTATATCAAATATACCTTTGTTCACTTTGCCATCCTTATTATCCGCCAAATACTTGGGGCAGTTCCGCTTCCAGTGACCAGTCCCTTTGTAGTAGAAGCACTTAGTCTCAGGCTTAGGACCAGACTTGGGCTTCTTCACTTGAGCAACAACTTGCTTGCTGTTCTTCTTGAAGTTCCCTTTGTTTCCCTTTGCCCTTTTCTTGAAACTAGTGGTCTTGTTAATCATCAACACTTGATGCTCTTTATTGATTTCTACCTTCATCGATTTCATCATCATGAAAAGCTCGGGAATCGTTTTCATCATCCCTTGCATACTATAGTTCATCACGAAGTTCTACTAACTTGGTGATGGTGACTAGAGAATTCTGTCAATCACTATTTTATCTGGAAGATTAACTCCCACTTGATTCAAGCGATTGTAGTACCCAGACAATCTGAACACATGCTCACTGTTTGAGCTATTCTCCTCCATCTTTTAGCTATAGAACTTGTTGGAGACTTCATATCTCTCAACTCGGGTATTTGCTTGAAATATTAACTTCAACTCCTGGAACATCCATATGATCCATGCCGTTCAAAATGTCTTTGAAGTCCCAATTCTAAGCCGTTTAAGCATGGTGCACTAAACTATCAACTAGTCATCATATTGAGCTAGCCAAACGTTCATAACGTCTGCATCTGCTCCTGCAATAGGTCTGTCACCTAGCGGTGCATTAAGGACGCAATTCTTCTGTGCAGCAATGAGGATAATCCTCAGATCACGGATCCAATCCGCATCATTGCTACTAACATCTTTCAACTTAATTTTCTCTAGGAACATATCAAAAATAAAACAGGGGAGCTAAACGCGAGCTATTGATCTACAACATAGATATGCTAATACTATCAGCACTAAGTTCATGATAAATTAAAGTTCAATTAATCATATTACTTAAGAACTCCCAGTTAGAAAGACATCGCTCTAATCTTCTAAGTGATCACGTGATCCAAATCAACTAAACCATAACCGATCATCACGTGAAATGGAGTAGCTTTCAATGGTGAACATCAATATGTTGATCATATCTACTATATGATTCACGCTCGACCTTTCGGTCTCAGTGTTCCGAGGCCATTTCTGCATATGCTAGGCTCGTCAAGTTTAACCTGAGTATTCTGCGTGTGCAAAAACTGGCTTGCACCCGTTGTAGATGGATGTAGAGCTTATCACACCCGATCATCACGTGGTGTCTGGGCACGACGAACTTTGGCAACGGTGCATACTCAGGGAGAACACTTTTATCTTGAAATTTAGTGAGAGATCATCTTATAATTCTACCGTCAATCAAAGCAAGATAAGATGCATAAAAGATAAACATCACATGCAATCAATATAAGTGATATGATATGGCCATCATCATCTTGTGCTTGTGATCTCCATCTCCGAAGCACCTTCATGATCACCATCGTCACCGGCGCGACACCTTGATCTCCATCGTAGCATCGTTGTCGTCTCGCCAATCTTATGCTTCCACGACTATCACTACCACTTAGTGATAAAGTAAAGCATTACAGGGCGATTGCATTGCATACAATAAAGCGACAACCATATGGCTCCTGCCAGTTGCCGATAACTCGGTTACAAAACATGATCATCTCATACAATAAAATTTAGCATCATGTCTTGACCATATCACATCACAACATGCCCTACAAAAACAAGTTAGACGTCCTCTACTTTGTTGTTGCAAGTTTTACGTGGCTGCTACAGGCTAAGCAAGAACCGTTCTTACCTACGCATCAAAACCACGACGATAGTTTGTCAAGTTGGTGCTGTTTTAACCTTCGCAAGGACTGGGCGTAGCCACACTCGGTTCAACTAAAGTTGGAGAAACTGACACCCGCCAGCCACTGATGTCTACTACGCAACCTTCTTCTTGTAGACGTTGTTGGGCCTGCAAGTGCACAGGTTTGTAGGACAGTAGCAAATTTCCCTCAAGTGGATGACCTAAGGTTTATCAATCTGTAGGAGGCGTAGGATGAAGTTGGTCTCTCTCAAGCAACCCCGCAACCAAATAACAAAGAGTCTCTTGTGTCCCCAACACACCCAATACAATGGTAAATTGTATAGGTGAACTAGTTCGGCGAAGAGATGGTGATACAAGTGCAAAATAGATAGTAGATATAGGTTTTTGTAAACTGAAAATATAAAAATAGCAAGGTAGCGAGTGGTAAAAGTGAGCGTAAACGGTATTGCAATGATAGGAAACAAGGCCTAGGGTTCATACTTTCACTAGTGCAAGTTCTCTCAACAATAATAACATAGATAGATCATATAACGAGCCCTCAACATGCAACAAAGAGTCACTCCGAAGCCACTAATAGCGGAGAACAAACGTAGAGATTATGGTAGGGTACGAAACCACCTCAAAGTTATTCTTTCAAATCAATCCGTTGGGCTATTCCTATAAGTGTCACAAACAACCCTGGAGTTTTTACTAGAATAACACCTTAAGATACAAATCAACCAAAACCCTAATGTCACCTAGATACTCCATTGTCACCTCAAGTATCCGTGGGCATGATTATACGATATGCATACACAATCTCAGATTTATCCAACCAACATAAAAGTACTTCAAATAGTGCCCCAAAGTTTCTACCGGAGAATCAAGAACGTGTGCCAACCCCTATGCATAGGTTCATGGGTGGAACCCGCAAGTTGGTCACCAAAACATACATCAAGTGGCACGTGATATCCCATTGTCACCATAGATAAGCACGGCAAGACATACATCAAGTGTTCATAAAAGACTCAATCCGATAAGATAACTTCAAAGGAGAAACTCAATTCATCACAAGAGAGTAGAGGGGGAGAAGAAACATAAGATCCAACTACAATAGCAAAGCTCGGGATACATCAAGATCGTGCCATAGATGGAACACGAGAGAGAACACGAGAGAGAGAGAGATCAAACACATAGCTACTGGTACATACCCTCAGCCCCGAGGGTGAACTACTCCCTCCTTGTCATGGATAGCGCCGGGATGATGAAGATGGCCACCGGAGATGGATCCCCCCTCCGGCAGGGTACCGGAAAGGGGTCCCAATTGGTTTTTCGTGGTTCTGGAGGCTTGCGGTGGCGGAACTCCCGATCTATCTTCTGTTCTGGAAGTTTTAGGGTACGACGGTATATATGGGTGAAAGGAGCATGTCGGTGGAACTCCGAGGGGCCCACAAGGCAGGGGGCGCGCCCAGGGGGCACCCTCCACCCTCGTGACCTCCCCGGAAACTTCTTGGAGTAGGGTCCAAGTCTCCTGGATCACGTTCGGTGAGAAAATCATGTTCCCGAAGGTTTCATTCCGTTTGGACTCCGTTTGATATTCTGTTTCCTCGAAATACTGAAATAGGAAAAAAAACAATTCTGGGCTGGGCCTCCGGTTAATAGGTTAGTCCCAAAAATAATATAAAAGTGGAAAATAAAGCCCAATATAGTCCAAAACAGTAGATAAAGTAGCATGGAGCAATCAAAAATTATAGATACGTTGGAGACGTATCAGGCATCCCCAAGCTTAATTCCTGCTCGTCCTCGAGTAGGTAAATGATAAAAAGATAATTTTTGATGCGGAGTGATACTTTGGCATAATTTCAATGTAAATCTTCTTAATCATGGTATGAATATTCAGATCTGAAAGGTTCAAGACAAAAGTTCAAATTGACATAAAAAATGATAATACTTCAAGCATACTAATCAAACAATTATGTCATCTCAAAATAACATGGCCAAAGGAAGTTCATCCCTACAAAATCATATAGTTAGGCTATGCTTCATTTTCGTCACACAAAGATGTTCCCAACTTCTATACCCCCGATGACAAGCCAAGCAATTGTTTCATACTCAAATAATCTCAAACTTTTTCAACCTTCACGCAATACATGAGCGCGAGCCATGGACATAGCACTATGGGTGGTATAGAATATGATGATGGGGATTGTGTGGAGAAGACAAAAAAGGAGAAAGTCTCACATCAACGAGGCTAATCAATGAGCTATGGAGATGCCCATCAATTGATGTTAATGCAAGGAGTAGGGATTGCCATGCAACGGATGCACTAGAGCTAAGAATGCTCAACAAAAGAAAACTAGTGGGTGTGCATCCAACTTGCTTGCTCATGAAGACCTAGGGCATTTTGAGGAAGCCCATCGTTGGAATACACAAGCCAAGTTCTATAATGAAAAATTCCCACTAGTATGAACAAGACAACTTATGAGACTCACTATATGAAATCATGGTGCTACTTTGAAGCACAATATATGAGACTCACTACATGAAGAACAAGGTGCTACTTTGAAGCACAAGTGTGGAAAAAGAGATAGTAGCATTGCCCTTTTTATTTTCTCTCTTTTTTTGGGACTTTCTTTTTTTGGCCTTTCTCTCTTCTTTTTTTGATTGGGAAATACTCTAATAATGATGATCATCACACTTCTATTGATTACAACATAATGATTACAACTCGATACTAGAACAAGATATGACTCTATATGAATGCCTCCGGCGGTGTACCGGGATGGTGCAATGAATCAAGAGTGACATGTATGAAAAATAATGCATGGTGGCTTTGCCACAAATACGATGTCAACTACAAGATCATGCAATGGCAATATGACAAAAGTAAAGCATGTCATGATGATGATGATGATGATGATGGTGGAAGTTGCATGGCAATATATCTCGGAATGGCTATGGAAATGCCATGATAGGTAGGTATGGTGGCTGTTTTGAGGAAGATATAGGGAGGTTTATGTGTGAAAGAGCGTATCATATCACAGGGTTTGGATGCACCGGCGAAGTTTGCACCAACTCTCAATGTGAGAAAGGGCAATGCACGGTACCGAAGAGGCTAGCAAATGGCGGAAAGGTAAAAGTGCGTATAATCCATGGACTCAACATTAGTCAAAAGAACTCATATACTTATTGCAAAAATTTAGAAGTCATCAAAAATCAAGTACTACGCGCATGCTCCTAGGGGGATAGATTGGTAGGAAAAGACCATCGCTCGTCCCCGACCGCCACTCATAAGGATGCACAAGCCAGGTACACTTCATGCTTCAAATTTGTTACACAACTTTAACCATACGTGCATGCTACGGGACTTGCTAACTTCAACACAAGTATTTCTCAAATTCACAACTACTCAATTAGCACGACTATGATATTATCACCTCCATATCTCAAAACAATTATCAAGCATCAAACTTATCTTAGTATTCAACCCACTAAAAAGAAAGTTTCACATATCTTGAATACCAAGTATATTAACATTAAGCAAATTACCATGCTATTAACGACTCTCAAAATAATCTAAGTGAAGCATGAGAGATCAAGTTTCTTTAAAACAAACCACCACCGTGCTCTAAAAGATCTAAGTGAAGCACTAGAGCAAAAATTATCACGCTCAAAAAGATATAAGTGAAGCACATAGAGTAAACTATCAAGCTCAAAAGATATAAGTGAAGCACATAGAGTATTCTAACAAATTTCAATTCATACATGGCTCTCTCAAAAGGTGTGTACAGCAAGGATGATTGTGGTAGACTAACAAGCAAAGACACAAATAATACAAGACGCTCCAAGCAAAACACATATCATGTGGTGAATAAAAATATAGCTCCAAGTAAATTACCGATGGAAGTGGACAAAAGAGGGGATGCCTTCCGGGGCATCCCCAAGCTTTGACTTTTTGGTGTCTTTGGATTATCTTGGGGGTGCCATGGGCATCCCCAAGTTTAGGCTCTTGCCACTCCTTGTTCCATAATCCATCAAAAGAATTCACCCAAAACTTGAAAACTTCACAACACAAAACTCAATAGAAATCTCGTGAGCTCCGTTAGAGAAAGAAAACAAAAGACTACTTTAAGGTACTGTAGTGAACTTGTTCTTTATTTGTATTGGTGTTAAACCTATTGTATTCTAACTTCTCTATGGTTTATAAACTATTTTACTAGCCATAGATTCATCAAAGTAAGCAAACAACACACGCAAAACAGAATCTGTCAAAAACAGAACAGTCTGTAGTAATCTGTTACTAACGCAAACTTCTGGAACCCAAAAACTTCTACAAGAATTAGACGACCTGTGCAATTTGTTTATTGATCAGCAGTAATTGGAATCACTATTTTATCACGTTCTGGTGATTTTTGACAATTCGGACACTGAGCGCAAAGATTCTGGAAATTACAGCAAGATCAAATAACTATCTTCCAAGAAGATCTAATAGGTTTAACTTGGCACAAACACTAATTAAAAGATAAAACCACATATAAACAGAATCTAGATGGATTATTTATTCCTAAACAGAACCAAAAACAGAAAACACAAAATAAAATTGGGTTGCCTCCCAACAAGCGCTATCGTTTAACGCCCCTAGCTAGGCATGATGATTTCAATGATGCTCACATAAAAGATAAGAATTGTAACATAAAGAGAACATCATGAAGAATATGACTAGCATATTTAAGTCTAACTCACTTCCTATGCATAGGGATTTTGTGAGCAAACAACTTATGAGAACAATAATCAACTAGAATAGGAGGGTAACACAAGCATAGCTTCAAAAATTTAAGCACATAGAGAGGAAAATTGATATTATTGCAATTCCTACAAGCATATATTCCTCCCTCATAATAATTTTCAGTAGCATCATGAATGAATTCAACAATATAACCAGCACCTAAAGTATTCTTTTCATGATCTACAAGCATAGAAAATTTACTACTCTCCACATAAGCAAAATTCTTCTCATGAATAATAGTGGGAGAAAACTCAACAAAATAGCTATCATGTGATTGAAAATTAAGATCAAGATGACAAGTTTCATGGTTATCATTATTCTTTATAGCATACGTGTCATCACAATAATCATCATAGATAGGACGCATTCTTTCATCATAGTAAATTTGCTCATCAAAGCTTGGGGGACAAAAAAATATCATCTTCATCAAACATAGCTTCCCCAAGCTTGTGGCTTTGCATATCATTAGCATCATGGATATTCAAGGAATTCATACTAACAACATTGCAATCATGCTCATCATTCACATATTTAGTGCCAAACAATTTAGAGATTTCTTCTTCTAGCACTTGAACACAATTATCCTTTCCATCATACTCACGAAAGATATTAAAAAGGTGAAGCGTATGAGACAAACTCAATTCCATTTTTTCGTAGTTTTCTTTTATAAACTAGACTAGTGCTAAAATAAGAAACAAAAAGATTCGATTGCAAGATCTAAAGATATACCTTCAAGCACTCACCTCCCCGGCAACGGCGCCAGAAAAGAGCTTGATGTCTACTACGCAACCTTCTTCTTGTAGACGTTGTTGGGCCTGCAAGTGCATAGGTTTGTAGGACAGTAGCAAATTTCCCTCAAGTGGATGCCCTAAGGTTTATCAATCCGTAGGAGGCGTAGGATGAAGTTGGTCTCTCTCAAGCAACCATGCAACCAAATAACAAAGAGTCTCTTGTGTCCCCAACACACCCAATACAATGGTAAATTGCATAGGTGCACTAGTTCGGCGAAGAGATGGTGATACAAGTGCAAAATAGATAGTAGATATAGGTTTTTGTAAACTGAAAATATAAAAATAGCAAGGTAGCGAGTGGTAAAAGTGAGCGTAAACGGTATTGCAATGATAGCAAACAAGGCCTAGGGTTCATACTTTCACTAGTGCAAGTTCTCTCAACAATAATAACATAGATAGATCATATAACGAGCCCTCAACATGCAACAAAGAGTCACTCCGAAGCCACTAATAGCGGAGAACAAACATAGAGATTATGGTAGGGTACGAAACCACCTCAAAGTTATTCTTTCAAATCAATCCGTTGGGCTATTCCTATAAGTGTCACAAACAACCCTGGAGTTTTTACTAGAATAACACCTTACGATACAAATCAACCAAAACCCTAATGTCACCTAGATACTCCATTGTCACCTCAAGTATCCGTGGGCATGATTATACGATATGCATCACACAATCTTAGATTTATCCAACCAACATAAAAGTACTTCAAATAGTGCCCCAAAGTTTCTACCGGAGAATCAAGAACGTGTGCCAACCCCTATGCATAGGTTCATGGGCGGAACCCGCAAGTTGGTCACCAAAACATACATCAAGTGGCACGTGATATCCCATTGTCACCACAGATAAGCACGGCAAGACATACATCAAGTATTGATAAAAGACTCAATCCGATAAGATAACTTCAAAGGAGAAACTCAATTCATCACAAGAGAGTAGAGGGGGAGAAGAAACATAAGATCCAACTACAATAGCAAAGCTCGGGATACATCAAGATCGTGCCATAGATGGAACACGAGAGAGAACACGAGAGAGAGAGATCAAACACATAGCTACTGGTACATACCCTCAGCCCCGAGGGTGAACTACTCCCTCCTCGTCATGGATAGCGCCGGGATGATGAAGATGGCCACCGAAGATGGATCCCCCCTCCGGCAGGGTACCAGAAAGGGGTCCCGATTGGTTTTTCGTGGTTCTGGAGGCTTGCGGCGGCGAAACTCCCGATCTATCTTCTGTTCTGGAAGTTTTAGGGTACGACGGTATATATGGGTGAAAGGAGCACGTCGGTGGAGCTCCGAGGGGCCCACGAGGCAGGGGGCGCGCCAGGGGGGGGCGCCCTCCACCCTCGTGACCTCCCCGGAAACTTCTTGGAGTAGGGTCCAAGTCTCCTGGATCACGTTCGGTGAGAAAATCACGTTCCCGAAGGTTTCATTCCATTTGGACTCCGTTTGATATTCTGTTTCCTCGAAATACTGAAATAGGCAAAAAAACAGCAATTCTGGGCTGGGCCTCCGGTTAATAGGTTAGTCCCAAAAATAATATAAACGTGCAAAATAAAGCCCAATATAGTTCAAAACAGTAGATAAAGTAGCATGGAGCAATCAAAAGTTATAGATACGTTGGAGACGTATCAGCCACCTATGTGCAAAGCACGTCGGTAGAACCAGTCTCGCGTAAGCGTACGCGTAATGTCGGTAGGGCCGCTTCATCCAACAATACTGCCGAACCAAAGTATGAGATGCTGGTAAGCAGTATGACTTATATCGCCCACAACTCACTTGTGTTCTACTCGTGCATATAACATCAACGCATAAAACCTGGCTCTGATACCACTATTGGGGAATATAATAATTTCAAAAAATTTCCTACGCACATGCAAGATCATGGTGATGCACAACAACGAGAGGGGAGAGTGTTATCTACGTACCCTCGTAGACTGGAAGCGGAAGCGTTATAACAACATGGTTGATGTAGTCGTACGTCTTCACGGCCCGACCGATCAAGCACCGAAACTACGGCACCTCCGAGTTCTAGCACACGTTCAGCTCGATGACGATTCCCGGATTCCGATCCAGCAGAATGTCGGGGAAGAGTTTCGTCAGCACGACGGCGAGGTGACGATCTTGATGTCCTACCGTCGCAGGGCTTCGCCTAAGCACCGCTACAATATTATCGAGGATTATGGTGGAGGGGGCACCGCACACGGCTAAGAGATCAATGATCAATTGTTGTGTCTGTGGGGTGCCCCCCTGCCCCATATGTAAAGGAGTGGAGGAGGGGGCCGGCCAAGGAGGGTGGCACGCCCAAGGGGGGGAGTCCAACTCCCACCGGGAGTAGGACTCCCCTTTTTCCTATTAGGAGTAGGAGAGGGAAGGAAGAGGAAGGAGAGAGGAAGGAAAGGGGGGGCCTCCCAATTTGGATTGGGCTTGGGGGGGGGGGGCTCCCTTGCTCCTTTCCCCTCCTTTCCACTAAGGCCCAATAAGGCCCATATACCTCCCGGGGTTCCGATAACCTCACGGTGATCCGGTATTGTCCCAATCTTACCCGGAACCTTTTCGGTGTCCAAATATAGTCGTCCAATATATCGATCTTTATGTCTCGACCATTTCGAGACTCCTTGTCAAGTCCGTGATCACATCCGGGACTCCGAACAACCTTCGGTACATCAAAATATATAAACCCATAATGAAACTGTCATCGTAACGTTAAGCATGCGGACCCTACGGGTTCGAGAACAGTGTAGACATGACCGAGACACGTCTCCGGTCAATAACCAATAGCGGAACCTGGATGCTCATATTGGCTCCTACATATTCTACGAAGATCTTTATCGGTCAGACCGCATAACAACATACGTTGTTCCCTTTGTCATCGGTATGTTACTTGCCCGAGATTCGATCCTCGGTATCTCAATACCTAGTTCAATCTCGTTACCGGCAAGTCTCTTTACTCGTTCCGTAATACATCATCTTGCAACTAACTTATTAGTTGCATTGCTTGCAAGGCTTAAGTGATGTGTATTACCGAGAGGGCCCAGAGATACCTCTCCGACAATCGGAGCGACAAATCCTAATCTCGAAATACGCCAACCCAACAAGTACCTTCAGAGACACCTTTAGAGCACCTTTATAATCACCCAGTTACGTTGTGACGTTTGGTAGCACACAAAGTGTTCCTCCGATAAACGGGAGTTGCATAATCTCATAGTCATAGGAACATGTATAAGTTATGAAGAAAGCAATAGCAACAAACTAAACGATCAAGTGCTAAGCTAACAGAATGGGTCAAGTCAATCACATCATTCTCCTAATGATGTGATCCCGTTAATCAAATGACAACTCGTGTCTATGGTTAGGAAACATAACCATCTTTGATCAACGAGCTAGTCAAGTAGAGGCATACTAGTGACACTCTGTTTGTCTATGTATTCACACATGTATTATGTTTCCGGTTAATACAATTCTAGCATGAATAATAAACATTTATCATGATATAAGGAAATAAATAATAACTTTATCATTGCCTCTAGGGCATATTTCCTTCATGCAGAACCCAAGGGAAGGTATATGGTGGTAGGTAGGCAAATGGTAAAACCAAGGTTGGGCCTTGCTGGAGGAGTTTTATTCAAAGCGAACTGTCAATGGGTTCCCATAACACCCAACCGCGTAAGGAACGCAAAATCAAGGAATATAACACCGGTATAACGGAAACTAGGGCGGCAAGAGTGGAACAAAACACCAGGCATAAGGCCAAGCCTTCCACCCTTTACCAAGTATATAGATGCATTAAAGTAAACAAGATATGTAATGATATCCCAACAATAAACATGTTCCAACAAGGAACAAACTCCATCTTCACCTGCAACTAGCAACACTATAAGAGGGGCTGAGCAAAGCAGTAACATAGCCAAGCAACAGTTTGCTAGGAAAAGGTGGGTTAGAGGCTTGACATGGCAATATGGGAGGCATGATAAAGCAAGTGATAGGTATCGCGACATAGCAATAGAGCGAGCAACTAGCAAGCAAAGATAGAAGTGATTTCGAGGGTATGGTCATCTTGCCTGCAAGGTACTCCGAGTAGACGAAAGCTTGATCCTCGTAAGCGTACTCAACGGGTTCCTCGATCACGTGCTCGTCTCCCGGCTCTACCCAAGGCAAGAACACAAGCAAAGGAAAACAACAATCAACCATGGTGCAATGCGCAAGCGACATGATGCAAAACATGACATGATATGCGGGATGTGATATGCAATGCATATGCGTGCTTCGGAAAGGAAAGATTGAACCAGGCCTCAACTTGGCAAACCAAGTGTGCCGCTGGAAAGATGAGTTGATTTCGGTCGAAATCGATATAAAGATCACCGGAATCGGATGCATGATTTGGAAATGGCAAGCAAAACAAGAATGACACAATTCTACGATTAACAACACGATGCCATCTAGAATGCAACGAGAAACTAAGTTACTGCACTCCAACATAGCAACAAAGCACATAGTAGTGATCTACTCAAGATACTTGACAAAATCACACAAGAGCAGGTTCAAACAAGCATGGCAAAAGTGCAAAAGATATCAGACTTAGTGAAAATACTAACATGCCAGGAATTAACATCAGGAAGCAATGTTTAGAGAAAGATAATAACATGCTACAGGAACAGAACATAGCAAACAAATGCATGGCATGAATCTACTCAAAGTATATAACAAAAATCCCTTACTGACCATAAGCCAAAAGGGCACAGAAAATATGATGGCACCTATGTAAACGTAGCAAGTTTCGTTAACAGATTCAGACTTAGCAGAAAACTGGACACGGCATCAACAGAATTATGAAGGCATGTTTGCGAGCTCGATGCACTCATCATAAGGCATTGCATGACAAGCTAAGCATACTGCCAGCAAGAAGACATGTACACGAAACTAACCAAAGCAATAACAAACTCATATCATGCATGGATCAACTACAACAACCTTGGCAAAATTGATTAACACGTAAACAATCTGTCAGGAACATTTTATAGCAAAAGTAAAGTAAGATTGAGTCATGCTAGGGCACTCCATAAATGCAAACATGGACATGGATGGATAGAGCATAACCATATGTCCAAATCATCCTTACTGAACATACTCAAAAGAAGTATGGATCTCCCTGTAGCAACATGAATACATGGCATAAAAATAAGAGCAGAGCAAAGACTTAGTGAAATTCTAAGTCCCTGAAATCAGCAATATCAGGAGAGCTACTTTGCATGCATGTGCTAGTCACCATATTGATCACAAAAATACATGGCATACACCCCTGTAAAGATGGCATGGCATAGCCCAAAACACATGTAGAGCTCATGCTCATATGTAGCACACAGTAAACATGGCAAAAATGACAAATGCTCAAGATCTGTTAAGAATCAGGAACTAACATTTTATAGCACTCTTGCATCAACGATTAGTGCATCAAGATGGACTCAAACAAGCATGGTGCAATGGAACAAAATGAAGAGGACATCATGATGAACATTTTGATATATGGCACGCCCAAAACGGAGCTACGGATGCAGAGTTATGACATGATGAAAAGTGCTTGAAAAAGTAACAGAAAAGGACTTAGAGAGATTTTGAAGTCAACCCTAGGGTTCTCTGGATCTGGATCTGAGCGCGTGGAAAACGAGGTTGGCCGGGGTCTTCGCCGGGGACTTGCCGGAATCTGGGAAGAAGAGGGCCAGGGGGCGGCTCGCCGGAGTGGGGCTTGCCGGCGACCGAAGTTGGAGAGGTGGACGGGGCGACGAGGCGTCGGAGGCCGGTGGCTGTGAGGTCGGTGGTGGGCGCCGGCGGAGCGGAGGCGGCCGGCGGGTGGCGGCGGAGACGCGCCGGCGCGGGTAGGTGGCGAACGGGGCGGCGGAGCTCGCTGGATCGGCGGCGGAGTCGGGCGCAAGCGGCGGAAGACGACGCGGGGGCGGCGGGCCCGATCTGGCCTGGGGCGGACCCGATCTGGGCTCCCTCGGGCCACGGTGGCGGGGAGGAGAGAGGAGGTCCGGCGGGACACGTGGCGGCGTGCTAGAGGAGGAGGGAGGCGGCGCTGCTGAGGTGGCGGCTCCGGATTGGCTGGAGTGAGGTGGCCGGGCGCGACAGACATGTCCGAGCAACGGGATTTTTGTCCGGCGGCGCGGAGAGGAAGAAGGTTAGGGTTTCATCCGTGAATTTTCAGGGGAGGTGCAAATATATAGGTAGAGGGAGTTAGGAGAGTCCAAATGAGGTGCGGTTTTCGGCCACACGATCGTGATCGAATGACCGAGAGGATGGAGGGGGTTTGGATGGGTTTGTGGGCTGACTTGGAGGGGTGTTGGGCTGCAACACACACGAGGCCTTAAAGTTCCCCGGTTAACCGTTGGAGTATCAAACGAACTCCAAATGGCACGGAACTTGATAGACGGTCTACCGGTAGTGTACCAAGGCCGCTTGACAAATCTCGGTCCATTCCGAGAAAGTTTAACACCCGCACACGAAAAGAGACAAAAAGGGGGCGCCGGAGGACGTAGGAGTGTCGGATTGAGAAACGGACAACGGAGAAAATGCTCGGATGCATGAGACGAACATGTATGCAAATGCGATGCTTATGATGACATGATATGAAATGCATGGCACGCAATCAAATGACAAAGCAACAACAGCGAATAACTGGAAGACCCGGCGCAACGGTCTCGGGGCGTTACATCACGCGTCCATGCAACCGCAAATATGGATCATTGACCCATTCAGATCTTGCATCGATTGTAAAGTGAACGCACGCATGCTGGACTATAGTGAGACTACCCTATACATGCGGCGACAACGTCGAACAAGTGTAGCGGAAAAGAAACATGATTGACCTAAACAGTGAATGGTTGCTTTGTCTTTTGCTGGTGGTCTACGCGTGCTGGATTTTAGCTTCCTACCTATGGCCCCGACCTTGGAGAATGAAGATTGGGGCTTCATTTTCACGTGATTAGGGGTGATCGGTGACGAAGCTAATCATTCGGTGATGCTGCATACGCATGGCCGCCTAATCACTATCAAGGGGAAACATTTCCTTGGGGGTGAGGGGTCTCGCCCCCACTCGCCCCCCTTGGATCCGTCCCCGCCTTTGAAGAATCCCATAATTAGCTGGGTAACAAACTATATATTTTTATTTTTTTGACAATAATATGACTTTATTCATCAAAGGACCGAAAGATCGTTTACAATCATGGATGAAATAAAAATCAAGGATGAGATCATTCCAAAATGACAAAGATCTAGTAGTAAAGCCAGACTTAGCTAAACAATCCACCACTTCATTTTGCCTCTCAGCAATGATGAAAATCAATACTACCAAAACTACTAACAAGTTTTTGCCACAAACCATATTTTTGTTAATCAATGGAACATAATGTTTTCGCCTCACATTTCGAAAGAAGTGCAATCTTTGAATCAGCTACCTAGCTTTATTGACGTATGCCGTTTTCTTTAAGGACCGTGGTATACAAACCAATTGTCTTCTTCAGATAAATCGCAAAACCAATTGTCTTTCTTCAGATAGAGTAAACCGCAAAAGAATTGCCCTCGATAATCATCATTCAGACACGCCTTCTCGTTTTATTTACGTAGTTCTGTAAATACGTATTCAGTTCATAACATGTGTTGTCTCGTCTTCCTTCTCCCCCACTCCGCATCGTCAGTCCCCTGATCCCCTCTGTTTCTGCTGACCCACCAAAACCCTAATGGCTTCCCGCCTCCTCCACCTGCGCCGCCTCCTCCCGGCCGCGCGCCCGTCATGCGCCGCCGCGTTCTCCACCGCCGTCACCCCGACCCCGCAGGTCTCCGGTCTCGTCGACGAGATCTGCGGCCTCAACCTCATCGAGGCCTCCTCCCTCGCCGATGCGCTGCGCGGCCGCCTCGGCGTCGACCAGCTCCCTCCCCTAGCCATCCTCATGGGCGGCGCAGCCCCGCTGGCCGGAGATGCTGCCGGGGCCGGCGAGGAGGCGAAACCCAAGGAGGAAAAAATGGCGTTCGACGTGAAGCTGGAGGGGTTCGACGCCGCGGCGAAGCTCAAGATTATCAAGGAGCTGAGGGCGATCACGAGTTTGGGCCTGAAGGAGGCCAAGGAGCTCGTGGAGAAGGCGCCGGCCGTGCTCAAGGCCGGGGTTCCCAAGGAGGAGGCGGAGAGCATCGCCGAGAAGATGCGGGCACTGGGCGCCAAGATTGTTCTCGAGTGAGAGGACGAGATCTCTGTATGCCTTTGCTTCTTGATTTCTTCCTGTTTATTGTACGAAGGAATTAGAGAAATTTTGGTACTAAGGAGTCAATAATTGACGAGACTGACTCTAGATATCCTCTCGTTGATAGTGGAAATGGCAGTTGAGCTTTTGAAAGCATGGTTATAGAATTAACGATAGAGCTTTGAGCTTTGTCTTATGACTGTTTGTTTGAGTGTGAGCAAGGGAGAATGCATTTCTTAGAATAGAGCAATTAGTTTATGACTGGATTTCTGTCATACCATTTCCAGTAGTGATTTGTTTTTTGCACAGGGTATCTAGGTAATGCATCTTTCATGTACTCCCTCCTTTCTATTTTATAAGACGTTTTGTACAGCTGACATTGAACTGTTTTGTGCTCTGTCTGAATTGCCTAAACGTCTTATAAAAGAGAACAGAGGGAGTATCGGTGTTCTGCTGTTGCTAGGTAGTACAATGTTGTGAAATTTGCAGTAACAGGAAGTGAGATTTTGGAGAGGTCTTATTATGTCCTTCAGTGCTTGTTACTAATTCGAACTAGACCAAAAGCTTCGATCTAGATGGTAGTAATTAGTTGAAATGGTAATGTGCGGTTGTGCACTTCTCTATGTTTTGCGCTTCTGCAGTATATGGATACATATGAAATGTTTAAGCTGCTGACATAGTCCAAGGTACATTTAACTGCAAACTATTTATGTTGTGGTTGAAATGAGACCTTGCTGAAGTACACTTACCGAGGGTGTTGTTGGAGATCACGACAAATGATATGACTATGTGGAAATGACTATGCTTATTAGTTGATTACGTTTATGAAAACTCTGTATAGTATACTTTTAGATTTTTTTAATTTCTAATAATTATTCTTAGATGGCCTATGTTAATTGGCTTGTGGGGTTGAGCAGAAGTTCCGAAACTATCCCAGCGTTCTGTCAGCTATTTATAATATATAGAGATGGCATGAGTTTTCTGAAGTATACTCACGCTTAGGATAGACACTGGAAACAGAGAACCATTTCTTTGTATGCTTTGGGCTATTGTAGCATCTGTTAGCTTGGCCTTCTCATTCACAGTTCTGTGACACAAGATGCTTGTTTGTTGTTAGGGCCTGGGTGCCTGGTGATTTGTTGTTCTACTTCATTCGGTCACTGACATGTGAAACTACATAGTCGTATTGGTTGGTGCACACACGAGAATTGGAAAACAGTGTGAACGATAGGGAAAATATGTAGCTGCATTTTTCAAGAAGTAAGAATGGCTACTCATGCTCTTTCAACCTCAAATGTATTTCCGATATCTTCGATGCATGGTGCAATTAAAGTTTAAAGATGAATGATCAATGTATATCTTACCACTTGAATTTTTTGGCATGAGGAATGCTACTAATTCTGTCAGATATATAAAAATTAGGCGTTTCTGTTGTGATTTGTAAGAGGAAACAAAACTTATCTTTGTTTTAGCAGTACAAATTTCTCAGTTTTGTAAATCCCCGACTTTCACACGTTGAAGCATGACTATACGAATCAGGTAAGTGCCTGCTCCTACACTCTTGATGGGCATGTGTCATACAAGTGTCAAAGAAAGGCCAATTTGCCATTAGCTCCATCATATGAAGAGCAGGTAGCATGGAGAAAGTGGAAAATTGAATTTCTACATAGATATGCGAGCACTGAAATTATGTGTACCAAGTGCCCACTCTGAAGACAATACCAAAGCTTTAACCTCTGATTATTGAAGCACCTTCACATGGGTCTTCTAACTTGCTTTTGATTATGTTTGTGGTAATTGTCATCATCTGGTTTCGTCTGTTTTGATCCCTATGGAATTTGTGCTTTAAAACCATCCTGATTGTGCTACAATTCCAGACGTACCCCTTTGCCTGTGAAAGTTTGGAGAAAGCAAGGTACGTGTATTACCTTGAAGTATCGGATCTGTAACATTGCTGTAGAGAGTTAATACTTCTTTTCAAGGAAGAACCAGATTTTGGTAAACAAATTAATGATGTGTAGATTATCTTGTCTAGAATGTATGGTATGATATTTTGATTGTGCAAGAGATTTTACCAGTTAAAGATTCTTAAGCAGTTTCTGTGAAGATCATTGCTGTGCTTGCACCTTGTGTTTTGTGTATGTTTTGGTTGCTACTTGTTGCAGCAGTGTATATGGGAGTTGAAGTTGGCTCAATCAGCTGTTGATTCTGCCGATTTTTTTTCTGATCTAATAGTCCAGTTTTTATCACATCAGTTTACCTGCGAACACTGCAACATAGTGCATGACTGCCTGGTCTTATCTTCCGTTTACACGGTGAATTGTGTGCAGCTGCTGCATTTCATATTTCTTTTTCAGCGACTACTGAAACTCCGAACTCCATTAGGCATTTGCAGAATCACCCAGACACATACCTGTGTACAGTATTAAATTGTGGCACACGCACCGTTAGGTTTTATGCAGCATTATGATATCTTTTCTGAAACATACAAGAAATGAGTTTGTGGTCACGTTCTTCAAAGGGCATTTCGTCACGTTCCCGTTGCCGAGGAAGATGGTGCAGCCTTTCTCGCCGGCAGGGCAGCAGTTGCACGCTCGACCGGCACGTCATGTTCATCGCATCCTCGCAGCACATGGCGCAAACCTTCCCTTCCTTTCTTGCCTCGGTGTTTTGTATGGATCCAATCACGATGAGCCCTGCACGATCCAGAGAACGGAAACAACTCCTCCATGATGAGGATGGTTAAGGTATATGACGTGAAAACTGAAACCAATGCAATCCGTCTTTTCATCCTTGAACAGTGCGTTCAAGTTCCGGACATCTTCCAAATCCAGGTGGATTCCAATCAATTCATTACTTATTCCAGGGCACAAACTTGCCATTCCATTCCATTTATCAGTTGTTGCAAGACACAATTGCCGCTTTATTGAACTCAAGCTCAAACACGATATCGCAAGAAGAACACGACGAACGCGTGCAGTGTACAGCAGTACTTTTCAGCACTTGGTTTTGGGGCAGTCGTAGGTCGAGCCGTCGTCGAGGCGGAGCACGCAGTGCTTGCCGTCCTTGGGCGCGCACACGCAGGCGCAGCCGTCGAGCTTCTGGCCGGGGTAGTTCTTGCAGGTGATGTGCCCTCCCTGTTTGCACCGGACGAGGTCGCAGGTCGCCTGGGCGTCCCCGAACACCACCAGCACTGCTTGATGCACAACAAAAAGCTATCCGGATAAAGTGCCGGAGAGAGCGTATCACACGAGCGTGCGTGGTTGAAGTGAGGATACGAATGGAGGGGTACCTGAGAGGAGGAGGATGAAGGTGAGCGACAGCTTCATGGTGGCAGCCATGCTTGTCAGCTTGTGTGTTGCGTTTTGAGTCCGTGCGATCTGTGGTTGCCTGCAGCACCGGTGCGTTTTATACAAAGAAGCTCCGGACATGTACGCCTTCCATTGAATCTACGGATCCGCCGTCCTCTTTGACTTTGTGCCGCGTAGTTAAGGTTCAGCAGAGATTTGACGCGAAATCACGTGGTACGCACTGCTGATAGTAATACGTACTCCCTCCGTTCCAAATTACTCGCCGTGGACGACGAGTAATTTGTAACGAGGGAGTACGTGCTTATGTCTTCGGCCATTTGGGACGTGTTTGATTAACTGCATGGAGTTCAACTAGGCCCGCGCGAGGTGAAATTGAACTGTTTGGGTGCCTGCATTCACTGTTTGGCCTGCATAGCATGAAACTTAAACCACCTCCCAGCTAGACCCGAGCGGTTAGTTCAGCCCCCCCCCCCCCAGCCAGGCTCAGGCGATGCAGAGGAGGGGAACACACGGCTGGCCTCCCGCGTCCACGGAGATGGCACGAGCCCATGTGCATCTTCGAAAAAGCAACGGGAGGAATTAAGGTCACCTCCCGTCGATTCGGCCGCCCTATATAGCCACCCTCATCTCACCGCCCAACTGCCGCCACCATTCACCCCTTACGAGCTTTCCCTTCCCGCACAGATCGACACTGACGAGCCGGTAAGCGATGCTTCTTCTCTGGCTCTCGTTTCACGTCGACGATGAATCGAGTCCTCCTCTTCTCTGACCTATTCCGCGCCTCCTTCCGGCTGCGTCAATGGTTGTGAGTTCGATCACCCCCCTACTCTCTACTTACCCACTTTAGCCAGATGTGTGAGCATGTGATAAGCTGTGGCTAGCACTATACATTATCGATCTGTGAGAATTTGATGTTCTGGTAGCTAGTGGTGATGGAATTGTAGCATGCTATGAGTTGTTTCCATGTCAGCAATGATTGCTAGCTAGTCGTGGTGCATTGGTAGTATGCTAGTTGATGTGTAGTATGCTAGTTTGCAAGCATGTGTGGTAGTGTGTTGAACTCCTTGTGTAACGCCCTCGATGCAGCTATATCTCACACGTGTCGAAGCACGACTTAGAGGCATAACCGCATTGAAAGCAATGTCGCAAGTGAGGTAATCTTCACAACAACCCATGTAATACAATAAGGGAATAAGAGTAACATAGCTGACTTACACTCGCCACGTCACACAAATACATAAATAACATTACATTCATCCAATACACTCAAGGTCCGACTACGAAACCAAAATGAAGAACAACCCCCAAATGCGACAAAGTCCCCGATTGCCCCAACTGGGCACCAATACTGATCATCTGGGAAAGACACGTAGTAACGACGAGAGTCTTTATCGAACTCCCACTTGAGCTCGGTCATATCATCTGGAGTGGTATCATCGGTCCCTGCATCTGGTTTTGGAAGTAATCTGTGAGTCATGGGGACTCAGCAATCTCACACTCTCGCGATCAAGACTATTTAAGCTTATAGGTAAGGTAAGGTATGATGTGGAGCTGCAGCAAGCGACTAGCATATATAATGGCTAAACATACGCAAAAAAGAGCGAGAAGAGAAGGCAAAAGCACGGTCGAACAACTATGATCAAGAAGTGATTCTAGAACAACCTACGTCAAGCATTACTCCAACACCGTGTTCACTTCCCGGACTCTGCCGAGAAGAGACCATCACGGTTACACACGCGGTTGGTGCATTTTAATAAGTTAAGTTTCATGTTATCTACAACCGGACATTAACAAATTCACATCTGCCCATAACCGCGGGCACGGCTTTCGAAAGTTCAAATCCCTGCGGGGATGTCCCAACTTAGCCCATCACAAGCTCTCACGGTCAATGAAGGATATTCCTTCTCCCAAGACAATCAGATCAGACTCGGCATCCCGGTTACAAGACATCCTCGACAATGGTAAAACAAGTCCAGCAACACCGCCCGAATGTGCCGACAAATCCCGATAGGAGCTGCACATATCTCGTTCTCAGGGCACACTCAGATGATACATCCTACGAGTAAAACCAACCCTCAAGTTATCCCGAGGTGGCCCCGTAGTCTACTCGGTCGGACCAACACTCAGAGGAGCACTGGACCAGGGTTTTTTAATAAAGATGACCCTTGGGCTCCGGAAACCCAAGGGAAAAGAGGCTAGGTGGCAAATGGTAAAATCAAGGTTGGGCATTGCTGGAGGAGTTTTATTCAAGGCGATCTGTCAAAGGGTTCCCATTATAACCCAACCGTGTAAGGAACGCAAAATCCGAGAACATAACACCGATATGACGGAAACTAGGGCGGCAAGAGTGGAACAAATCACCAGGCATAAGGCCGAGCCTTCCACTCTTTACCAAGTATATAGGTGCATTAAGATAAACAAGATAATATAGTAATATCCCAACAATAAACAAGTTCCAACAAGGAACGATCTCCAATCTTCACCTATAACTAGCAACGCTATAAGAGGGGCTGAGCAAAGTGGTAACATAGCCAAACAACGGTTTGCTAGGACAAGGTGGGTTAGAGGTTTGACATGGCAATATGGGAGGCATGATAAGCAAGTGGTAGGTATCGTAGCATAGGCATAGCAAAAGAGCAAACATCTACCAAGCAAAGATAGAAGTGATTTCGAGGGTATGGTCATCTTGCCTGCAAAGTTCTCAGAGTTGCCTTGATCCTCGTAAGCGTACTCAACGGGCTCCTCGTTCACGTACTTATCTCCCGGCTCTACCCAAGCAAGAACAACAAGCAAAAGGACATAATCAATCACGTGCAATGCTCAAACAACATGATGCAAACATGGTATGATATGCGGGATGCGATATGTGATGCATATGCAAGATTTGCAAAGGAATGATTGAACCTGGCCTCAACTTGGAAATCCAAGAGTGCCACTAGAAAGGGGAGTTCATTTCGGTCTAAATCGATATAAAGATCACCGGATTCGGATGCACGGTTTGGAAATGACAAGCAAAACAAATATGGCACCGGTGTGCGATAATCAGCACGAGACCATCTAAATGCATCAAGATAAATAAGCTACTGCACTCAAACATGGCAACAAAATACATGGCAGGGATCCACTCATGATGCTTGACAAAATATGAACACTGAGCTACGGCTAATTCACTCAATAGCAGATTCAAACAAGCATGGAAAAAGTGCAAAAGATAACAGGTTTCAGACTTAGTGAAATTAACAATAAATCAGGAATTTATCATCAGGAAGCAATGTTTAGAGCACGAAAACTACATGCTACAGGAACATATCATGACAAAGAAAGGCATGTCATGAAGCTATTCAAAGCATATAACAAAAGTCCCTTAGTGACCATAAGCCAAAAGGGATCAGAAAATACAGTTGCAAGCATGTGAACATAGCAAAAACATAAACAGATTCAGACTTAGTGAAAAACTGGAGTATGCAAAACAGACATCAAGTAGGCATGTTTACGAGCTCGATGCACTCACTACGAGGCATTTCATGACAAACTAAGCATACACCCAGCAAATAGACATGGCAAGAACAACAACATAGCATGCACGGATCAACAACAACAAGCTCGGCAAAATCGTTAAACATGTTAATAATCTGTCAGGAACATTTTATAGCAAAAGTAGAGCTCGATTGACTCAAGCTAGGGTGCTCCATAATTTCAAACAAAGACATGGATGGATAGAGCTCAACATTATCAACAAAACATCCTTACTGATCATGCTCAAAAGGGGCACGGATCACTAGGAAACAACATGAACATATGACATAAAAATAATGACAGGGCAATGACTTAGTGAAATTCTAAGTCCCTGAAATCAGCATCATTGAGTAAGCTACTTTGCATGCTTGTGCTAGTCACCACATAGATCAAAAAAATACATGGCATACACCCCTGTAAAGATGGCATGACATTTTACAAAACACATGTAGAGCTCAGGATCATAGCATGCACACATTAATCATGGCAAAAATGACAAAAGTGCATTTGCTGAAACAGATCTGAAACTATCACCACATAGCCCTCTTCCAACAGCAGTTCAGGCATCCAGATGAGCTCAAATGAAAATGATGCAGTGAGATGAAATGATGTACTCGTCGAGACGAACATTTTGATATGCTACACGCACGAATCGGAGCTACGATGAGGAAGTTATGATGCGATGAAAAGTGCATAAAAACTAGAGTTAGGGGGCAAAAGTCAACCGAGTCTCCAGATCCAGATTTGGCACGGATTTCGAGGTTCGCTGGGGTTCCACTGTTCACCGAAGTTCCTGTACGCCGGAGATGAGGGAGGTGGCTGGATCCGGTGGTGAGGAGGCGATGGCGGCGGAGGGCGTTGCCGGAGAGGAGGGGCGGCGTCTCGGGCGGCGAGGCGCTGGCTGGCTGCGGCGGAGGAAGAGCACGCCGGCGAGTGAGCTGCTCCGGCTGGCGCGCAACTCTGGGCAGCGGCGCGGCGAGGCGACCGCGGGCGGGCGCCCCCGTGCGGCGGCGGCGGGATGGGCCGCGGGGCCCCGGATCGGGCTCCGCGAGCCTCGGGCGGCGGCGGGTCGGCGGGATGACGTGGCGTGCTGCCGTTGGTGGCGGCGAGGTTGTCCGGCCGGACCGGATGTGTCCGATCGCGCGGAGGAAGAAGGGGCTAGGTCTAGGGTAGGAGAAGACCCGGAATTTTAGAATGGGGGTCTATTTATAGAGGTAGAGGGAGTTAGGAAGCTCCAAATGAGGTGCGGTTTGTGGCCACGCGATCGTGATCGAACACTCTAGATGATGGAACAGGTTTAGGTGGGTTTTGGGCCACTTTGTAGAGGTGTTGTACTTCAATACACACGAGGCCTTTTCGGTCCCTCGGTTAACCGTTGGAGTATCAAACGGAGTCCAAATGACACGAAACTTGATAGGCGGTCTACCGGTAGTAAACCAAGGCCGCATGACAAGACTCGTTCCAATCCAAAAACTTTTAACACCCACACACGAAAAGAGGTAGAAAGGGACACCGGGGGACATAGGAGCGCCGGAATGCAAAACAGACAACGGGGAAAAATGCTCGGATGCATGAAACGAACACGTATGCAAATGCGATGCCCATGATGACATGATATGAGATGCATGTCAAAGACAAAACACACAGAGACAAAAACCCGACAACGAGGAAAACATAACTTAGAGCCGGAAACGGCAAGAGTTGGAGTACAAATAAGGTAGGTTACATCCGGGGTGTTACACCTTGGCATGCTTTGAGATTGAAGAACATTCATATGCTGTTGAGTTGAACTAGATGACCCGTCTGTACTTGTGTAGTGCTTGTTCACATTGTCCATGTGTAGTGCTCGTTCATACTATTCATGTGTAGTACTCGTTCGTACTGTCCATGTTTAGTGCTCGTTCGTACCGTCAATGTGTAGTGTGCTCCACTTTTGTTGATGCTAACGCTTGTAGAACATGAGCACACAAGAGTTTAGTCAGGCCATTGTCATCTTCGAGAGCCAGTTGCCGGCGTCCTATGTCGAGGACTCCTGGCCTATCAACGAGGAGCAGATGACTCCTAAGTCAGATGTTTTCGAGGTGTCTGGTACGGTTCCACAATTTGTGCCTACAACATATGTGTTGGTTTTGCCAAATGTTGTTGTTGCTGCTGCCCAAAAGGCGGTCGTCAAGGCAAAGAAGGATGTGAGGGGGACTCTATGAAATGGCATCACTTCCTGTCCACATTCATGCTTAATAAGATATGTGAAGTCATAGTGGGGCTTCAAGAAGGTACAATTGAACTCTGTTATCAAATAGGTGTTCGGGTTTCGTGGCTAGGATGTCACCTCTACCCAGGTCTAAAACCACATCAGAAAGTGAAGAGCGAGATGAATCCAAGTTTACAAGCTCGGAGACCTTAGCAGGGCATCATGGGATCACGATGTTGGAAATATGCCCTAGAGGCAATAATAAAATGGTTATTATTATATTTCTTTGTTCATGATAATTGTCTATTATTCATGCTACAATTGTGTTATCCTGAAATCGTAATACATGTGTGAATACATAGACCACAACACGTCCCTAGTGAGCCTCTAGTTGACTAGCTCGTTGATGAAAAGATAGTCATGGTTTCCTGACTATGGACATTGGATGTTATTGATAACGGGATCACATCATTAGGAGAATGATGTGATGGACAAGACCCAATCCTAAGCATAGCTCAAAGATCGTGTAGTTCGTTTGCTGTAGCTTTTCTGAATGTCAAGTATCATTTCCTTAGACCATGAGATTGTGCAACTCCCGGATACCGTAGGAGTGCCTTGGGTGTGCCAAACGTCACAACGTAACTGGGTGACTATAAAGGTACATTACAGGTATCTCCGAAAGTGTCTGTTGGGTTGGCACGAATCGAGACTGGGATTTGTCACTCTGTATGACGGAGAGGTATCTCTGGGCCCACTCGGTAATGCATCATCATAATGAGCTCAATGTGATCAAGTGGTTGATCACGGGATCATGCATTATGGTACGAGTAAAGTGACTTGCCGGTAACGAGACTGAACAAGGTATTGGGATACCGACGATCGAGTCTCGGGCAAGTAACATACTGATTGACAAAGGGAATTGTATACGGATTGATTGAATCCTCGACATCGTGGTTCATCCGATGAGATCATCGAGGAGCATGTGGGAGCCAACATGGGTGTTACGGCATATCTCTCTCAAGGTAGTTTTGGTGATTGATGACAACATGTTTGCGGACTAATCTTGTGCCTTGAATAATTCACAGATTCTCCCCTGGCACGAGACGTTTTCTTCCCCTCGGAGTGTATTTCAAGACGGTGTAGCTCTTTCGTTTCTTTCTCGGTGGACTAGTTGCGTAGAGGGCACCGTACTATCAAGAGGGGGTCCGCTGGGGTATTGCATGGGTGGAATCAACACGTACACATCAGCTTCTCACCCTCCGAGCTTTTCCATTCCATTGTAGAGATCTCTCCTCTCTTCCTTGCCATGTCTGGGTCCAAGCGGTAGTACCGCGCAACCCAGCGGTAGTACCGCTGAGGAGCCACAAGCGGCAGTACCGCTCCACAGCGGTAGTACCGCCCGTGGCTCCACAGCAGTAGTACCACTGGGGTGCCTGGCACCTCCGCCTCGTCCTCAGCCTCTTTGGAGAGATTCTCTCTCTCTCTTCTGTGCCCCAGCGGTAGTACCGCACTACCAGCGGTAGTACGGCCGAAGGGTCACAAGTGGCAGTACCGCTCCACGGCGGTAGTACCGCCCGTGACCCCGCTGCCGTAGTACCGCTGGGCTGTGTGGCTCCTACCGCCTCGACTCGAGGGGTATTTTTCTCCTGTCGGGTTTTGCGGCACTAGTTGCGGTTGTAGAGGCGGTAGTACTGTTCTAGGAGCGGTAGTACCGCCCCTACCACCGCGGTAGTACCGCATTGGGTCCTATTCCCTACTAGTCTCCTCTGCGCGGCAGTGCCACTGGCTGGCGCGGCAGTACCGCTGACATGGCGGTAGTACCGCCCCTCTCAGCGGTAGTACCGCCCTGTGCGGGGCTGGTTGGTGAGGGGCAACGGTTGGATTGTTGCCCCCACTATAAAAGGGAGTCCCCTTCTTCTCTTTGACCTACCTCTTCCTCCCCCAAAGCTCCATTTATTGCTCAAGCTCCATTAAATGCTCTAGGCTCCATTTTCGCCCGATCTATCTCTCTAGCCAATCAAACTTGTTGATTTGCTCGGGAGTGGTTGAGAAGGCCCCGATCTACACTTCCACCAAGGGATTTTCGATTCCCCCACTCATCCCTAGCGGATCTTGTTACTCTTGGGTGTTTGAGCACCCTAGACGGTTGAGGTCACCACGGAGCCATAGTCCATTGTGGTGAAGCTTCATGGTTTTGTTGGGAGCCTCCAATTAAGTTGTGGAGATTGCCCCAACCTTGTTTGTAAAGGTTCGGTTGCCGCCTTCAAGGGCACCAATAGTGGAATCACTGCATCTCGCATTGTGTGAGGGCGTGAGGAGAATACGGTGGCCTTAGTGGCTTCTTGGGGAGCATCGTGCCTCCACATCTCTCCAATGAAGATGTACTTCCCCTCAAAGGGAAGGAAATTTGGTAACACATCCTCGTCTTCACCGGATCCACTCTTGGTTATCTCTTACCTTTACTTATGCAAGCTCTTTAGTGTTACTTCTATTGCTTGCTTGCTTGTTGGTATTGCATCATATAGGTTGCTCACCTAGTTGCACATCTAGACAACCTACTTTGATGCAAAGTTTAATTTGATAAAGAAAAGTTAAAAATTGGTAGTTGCCTATTCACCCCCCCTCTAGTCAACCATATCGATCCTTTCAATTGGTATCAGAGACTCGTCTCTTTATTAAGGACTTTACCATCCAAAGAGTATGGTTGATACCGTAGACGGTGTGGAGGAACACTCCGGTGTGAATCCGATCTCGTCCACGGGCGATGGGGGAACCTCGGTCTCTCGTGAGGAATTCAATGTGGCCTTAGAGACATTGAAGACCTCCATGACGACCGAGGTTGAAAGCATGTTTACTAAATTTCTTGAGGGGCTTAAACTTTACACCGCACCGTTGAAAGTGGGTGATCCCACCAGCAAGGTGACGGATGCTATCCCCGACAAGGGGGAAGCTAGTAGTGAAAAGGCTCTATCTTCTAGTGGTAAAAATGGCACCGTCATCTTTGCTCATGTGGAACCACCACTTGTTTATGGTGGACCGGTTCCTTCTACTCATTTGAATCATGCCGGTCCTCCCCCTAAGATTGTGAAAAATGAGGACTTTGATTCTTGGGTTTACCGCTTTAAACGCCATTAAAATCATGTGAACACTAACCTTTGGAGAATCATTGAAGAAGGTTTTTATCCACATGATCCAAGCAACTTGACTCCTCGAGAAGCCGCGGATAATAAATTCAATGAGAACGCTCTCTTTATCATTCAAGATGCAATTCCACCCGAAGACCTACCTCATCTTCGTCCCTACGCCTTGGCCAAAGATGCATGGCATTGTGTTGTCTCTCTCTATCGGGGAAGCGCAAGCATTCAACGCTCCAACTATGAAGTGGTGCAAGATGAGGCCGATGAGTTTGCTATGAAAGAAGATGAAGAACCTCATGAGCTTTATCGAAGAGTAACCAAACTCGCGGTCTCACTACGAGATCACGGGAGCAAGGACACGGATGACAATTGGATCAAGCGCAAATTCCTCAAGGCAATGATGCCCTACCACAAGGCCATGTCCTCCGTCATTCGTCAAAGACCGGACTTCCACACTTTGATCTCAAGCGAAGTGTTGGATGAGTTTGTGGCCATGAACATTTTTGACAACATCGCGACAATGTGGTGCTCCGTTCTCAACGGGCAAAGAAGCCTAACCTTGCATTGAAGGCCAAGCTCACCGTTGAAGAAGAAGAAGAGGAAGAAGAGGAGAGCAACCCCGAAGATACGAAGTATGCATATCATGAACACATGGCACTTGCTTCAAGGCAATTTTGGAGCAAGAAAAACTCGAGGCCAAACTTTAGCAAAAACAACTCGAGTGGCACGAGGGGCAAGCAACGTGTAAGGACTTGCTACAATTGCGACAACATGAGTCATTTTGTTGCGGAATGCCCGTATGAGAAGAGGGAAGACAATGGTGGCAAGCTCATCCGAAAAGACAAGGCCAAGTCGTTCCCCAACAAGAACAACTTCACCAAGAAGACTCCTCCCAAGGCATTGGTTGTACAAGAAGAGTACAATGAGGATGATGACGATGATGAAGATGATGAGTCGGTTGCCATGGCCTCCATTGCCATTGCGAGGACTTCACGGGTGTCTCTCTTCGACTCACCCAATGAGAGCATCACCGCCAAGTGCCTCATGGCTAAAGCCACCAACAAGGTAACCCCCAATATCAAAACTACCATCATTAATCATCCTTCTCCGACGGATATCATTAATGAACTTGAGGGAGCTAATGTGGAGGCTAACGAGTTTGAGGCCTTTATGGGCAAACTCAAGGGAAAATCCAAGAAGCACTTTGTTGCTCTCTTGGAACAACTTGGTGAAGCCAATGACATGATCGAGGCTCACGAAGACACCATCACTAAGATGGAAGGGCATAGTCGTGACTATGCCGATGAGATTTCGGATCTTTCCAATGCTCTTGAGGAAGAGCGTGGTCTTCGTTTGGCTCTTGAGGTGTCACACAACGTTGATCATGCTAAGTTAAAGAAAGATTATGATCATGTCCTCATAGTTTCTCATGTGCTAAACTCCGAGAAGGCCGAACTTGAGATTGATCTTGCTAGACTCAAAGAGGAGTTTGATCTACTTGACAAGGCTCACAAGGTCTTGAAGGGTGCTCATGCTAGCCTCAAAGAGTCTCATGATCAACTTCAAGTAAAGCTAACCAAGGAAAAAGCCACTTTCCCTCGTATGATGTTAATTGATAATGCAAATGCTACTAACCCGTGTTGTGAGCATGTGCATCTCGTTGAGGAGAACTCTAAGCTAAAGGGGCAACTTGAGAGAGGTCTTGCGACTTGCATACAAGTCAAGAAGAACCTCAACGATCTCTTGATCAACCAAAAGGGAGTTGTGGCCAAGGAAGGGGTTGGGTACGTGCCCGACTCCAAGAACAAGAAGAAGAATGACAAGACCAAACGACCTCCTCCTCTCATGCAAACCTTTGTGAAGGAGGGAGAGAGTGCCTCCGAGGAGAAGAAGAAGAACAATGTCAAGAAGGGCAATGTCACCCCTGCCAACAAAGCCAGTGATTTTAATCCTTCTTATGTGTTATGTCGTGGTAGTGATGGGCATGTTTATGCCAAATTTGTTGGTTCTCCTCATGAATACATTGAATGGTCTATTTGGGTTCCAAAAACCCTTGTTACTAACATCAAAGGACCCATTACAAAATGGATACTGTCGTGGAATTGTCACGGCAGATGTCCTCTTGCAAGGACTTAATCGTGGAGCCATCGCAACTAGGAAGCTTAAAGGGGTTAATCGGGACAAAGGACACGCGAGGTCTATACTAGTTCATCCCCTTGCGGTGAAGGAAGGCCTACGTCTAGTTGGGTTGGTATTGCTTGAGGTTTCGATGACTAGGGAGCAAGATACGCTATGCCCGGTTCTCGATTGGTCGTTTCTTGCCCTAAGCCGCCGGCGGGTCGTTCCCTTATATACATGGGTTGACGCCCTCCGACCTACAGAGTCCCGGCCGGCTCATAAACAGTGTCCGGCTCGGTGACTAGTTACCTCTACCTTATGTTACAAGTCATGCCATTACGGCGGTTTGTCTCTATGGGCCTTAAGCTCTATAAACCGCCATCCTCACGCTGGGTCTTGGGCTTCCTTTACGATTAGTCCTATTTGCATAACCCGGCCTCTCCTGGCCAGCTTACTCAAATAGTTATATCCCCAACATTAGGCCCCAGATTGATTTGGACCGGTTCATGTCAATCTTAAAATACCTTAAGAATCAGTCCTTCTGTCTTCTGTCCGTGAAAAGGTCATAACCCATTGTGACGTCATCTTCTGGATCCGGGTTAACCCACCGTGACATCATCTTTTAATTAGATCCTTATCTTATTTCATCATATCTTCAACGGATCTTTGCCTTAACTGACCATCCCAAAAATCGAGGCGTCGGGGTCGTTGTGAAATGATATTCTGTCTCCTCGTTTCTCGCACCGTCTTGGTCGGCCCCTCCTTATAAATAGATGCGACCTGGGTCTTTTTCATTTCCTTCAGTCGTCTTCCTCCCCGCACCTCCTTCTTTGCTGCTCAAGCTCCGCCGCCGCCACCGTCGACCCCCTCGTCTTCACCGACTCAGTCCGCTGCATCACCCTGATTCTGACCAAAAAACGATGGCGACCCTCCGCAGTTCTTCCGCATCTGTGAGTTCCTCTTTTCCCCCTTCTCAGATCTGCATTGAAACCGTCTTGAGTTCGTCGTCATTCATCGCCGCTCGATGCAAACCTCCATTAGTTCTCACCTCTAATGCCTTGTTTAGATTATAAAAACAACTTAGAACTGCTGTGGAAAATGTTTGTGCTTATCCTGTATGAGAATAGATCTCATTTCCCTTGTTTTGGAAGCCCTCCGCGAGTATATGAACTTTTCTGTACTGTTTTAGGTCTGGAAATATTTTCCTTTCCATAGCATCGTTTGATCCAAAATAATGATTGCAACTTGTGGAACCTGTTTGTTCCACACTTAGCCAAAAAACTGCGTCTGTTGACTCTGTTTCAGCCATAGTAGTCCGTGTAGCCGGTTTAAGATAATACCGGCTGTCAACACCGCTTGCCTCTGGCGACTTAAGAAAACCTTAATCATCTTTAATACCTGCAGCTGTTAAACATTATCACATAGTTACCTGTATGTCATTAGGCCCCTTCTTAAGCCGCCATCTTAAATAACCCAATAATGTTTATTCTCCGGGTTATAATAAACCGGAAAAATTTCCTTTATCTTGTTGTAGGCTTCAATTTACCCAATGGCACCCAAAGCTGTTAAACCTCCGGTTACCTGCAACTGGGTCCCATCCATTGTTACAGAGAGCAAACTGTCCGAGTTTGTAAAGTCTGGCCATCTGCCCAAGAAGGATGTCATGTCTTATCGTGCTCCTGAACCGTCTGAAGAGAAACCTCAACCCAAGGGAGGGGAGGTGATCATTTTTACCGATCACATGAGCCGGGGATTTGCTCCTCCCGGTTCAAAATTCTTTAGAGACGTTTTGCACTTCTTTGACTTAAGACCTCAAGACATCGGGCCCAATTCCGTGTCAAATACCTGTAATTTCCAAGTTTTCTGTGAGGTCTACCTTGGAGAAGAACCCAACCTACTTTTGTTCAGGGAATTGTTCTATTTGAACCGGCAGAATGAGCAGGCCAACGGGCCTAGTCTGGAGCTTGGTGGCATATCGATCCAAAGGTGGAGAGACTGCCTGTTCCCTTATGTTGAATTGCCGAGTCATCCAAAGGACTGGAACTAGACATGGTTCTACTGCCAAGATACTTCTCCGGCTGGTGAAAACCCGCTGCCCGGATTCCGTGCATTGCGCCTTGAACCTACTCACCCGCTGCCGGATAAGTTGACTGCTATTGAACTTCTGCCACTCACCCCTAAGATCAAGAAGATTAAAGCTCTTTTAGGGAACGGCTTAGATGGCATTGACCTGGTCCGAGTCTGGGTTGCTTGGAGAATAATTCCGTTAAGCCGCCGCCCCGGCTTAATGTGTAATTATTTAGGCGAGAAAGATGACCCTCAGCGTCATAGTCCTGACGAATTACTAGATGACGTAGTGGAAGCTACAACTCAGTCTTTGTTGAAAGAGGGCACAATGAATAGTAACGCTTTCGGCTTACTACCTTTTTGCCAGAAGAACCCGCCCCTCCAGTAAGTTATTATCCTCCACAATTATCTTTATTATGTTATACCTTACCTTTACTCATAACCCTTTATCCTTATTCACAGGCAAATAGCGGCTTCTAGAAGGTCAAGTATGACCATGAGGCTGCCAAACACGCCAGAGCAGCAAAAAGAGCCGAAAGACGAACCGCTAAGACTGGAACTTCAAGAAAGAGGAAACCCAGCGCCTCATATATGATGAAACTGGATGATACTGATGATGATGAAGAAGAGGTAACTCCTAATTCTCCTGACTCTTTTATCATCATGTTATTGACATTAATTCCTCTCAGGAGGATACATGCAATAGCCAAGCCGTTGAAGAAGAGGTAACTATAATCTCCTCCGACTCAGAGCCTTTGCCGAGGTTGAAAATCCGAAGAGTAACCCGGAAAGTAAGATTTTCACATCCTTTAGCTTACCAAGACCCTCAATTTCTTTTGAAGCGACAGATTTATGAGAGCCGGAGGCAGACCCGGACCAGCAAAGACGCGGAACTCTCCTCCGGCTTACCTGATGTGTCCAGGAAGCGCCAGGCTGAGGTTATCTCTGATTTACACCTTCTTTTTTCCTTTGGCGGGTTTCATTCGTCAGCCTCTGAATTCCTCTGACTCCAACTATCAGGATACTTCACCTTCCTCCGGTGAGTCTATGTAGTCCAACATGCCGGCCTTCAAAACTGCTCCCGGGTAATATAAACTTGTTGTACCTTATGCTTTATTTTACTCATATTTTTGTACTTAACCTGTCTACCTTTCCCACAGTGTGCAAGTAAAGCCCAACAAAAAGGCAAAAAAGAATAAGCCGTCCTAAGAGCCGGTTGTGACTGAATCGGAGCTGGGCACAGCTGCTCCTGACGCCTCTGCTCACGAGCCGCCGCCTCAACCATCTCATGAAGTTCCTGTATCTTCCTCTGACCCGTCTGCTGAGCAAACCCTCAACGATTCTGATAACCCAGAGGCTCCTAGCCCCGCCAAGGCAGATGATCCAGAAGTTGAGATTCTCAAGACTCAGTTTGTTGAGCCGGCAGAGCCAACTGTACTTGCCAAATGTTCTGCTAAAGAGGAATTGTTAGAACGCCGAAAGGCCAAGCTGGACGTCACTGACTACACTCATTTGAGTATTGGAGAGATCGTCTCCGGCTATATCAATCAAGTACATAGCAGCCGTGACCTGGAAATTGACATGGTGAAGCAGATACAGCAAAAATCTGAGGTATGACTTATGCTAGATTTCTTTAACCATACTTACTGTACCAGCCCCCAAGTCTATTGCTTATAAGTAAATATGCTGTAGACTTTAGAAAACTGCCTAGCACTGCTTATCCGGCTTAGGAAAAAGAAATTTAACCCGGTTGTAGCACTTGTGATACACATTAGCCCCAAAGTGCCAAACATCTTTGCTTGCAAAGTGCTTGGGACTTAATTTCCATGAACCGGAGTAGTAATTGAGAGTTCTTCAGTATGCATTAGCCCCCAAGTGTCAAGTACCTTTGCTTGCAAAGTGCTTGGGACTTAATATGATCTTAAAGTAATTCTGATTATAACCCGACATCAATGCAGGCCACCATAAATCATTTTGAGTCAGAGATTACTGAACTGAAGAATCGCCTGGCAGCTCAAGAGCTTGAAATCTAGAAATCCAACTCCAAGTTTGAGTTCAGCGTATCTGAACAAGAGAAGTTGAAGAAGAACTTTGAGTTGGAGAAGAAAACCTGGGCTGATGAAAAGGCCGCACTGGTGACCCGAGCCGAGACAGCAGAGGCATCGCTTGAGGAAGCAACGGCTGAACTGTCCGGCTTAAAGCACTAGATATCTCGAATGGTCTCATCAATCTTTGGTGAGTGACTTACTTAAACCTTAAACACCACAAAACTCCTTTAATGACCATTTCAGTTGTTTCCACCGGCTCACCTTATGCTTAATAACGCAGGCCCCAGGAGCACAAATCTCCAGCAGAACATGGTGATCAAGCTGAAGGCGGTTTATACTCTGGTGGAACAGCTCTACACCGGGTCACAACGTGCTCTGGCCGTTATGGCTTTATCAAATGATGTTCCCTATCTCCTGCAAGATGTGCTGAAGCGGCTTGCTGTGCTACCTCAGCGAATCCAAGAGTTAAGACGAGCATCTGCAAGAGCCGGAGCTATAGCCGCATTGAGCCGGGCCAAGGCGTGGCTTCCAGATCTAGACCCCACTGATATTGCTCTTGAGTATCCAAGTTTGAAGGAAGATGGCACTCCATTTGATGAAAAGGATTTCACCACCCGCGTGAGGGATATACGCCCCATGGCCACTCAAATTGGAAACGACATTGACCTCACCAAGTGCCAGCCGGGTTATGACAAGGAGAATCGGAGAATCCCCACGCCGCATTATGATGATGTCAGCTTGATTCCTCCAATCCGTAAGCACACCTTTGCCCCTGAAGTCGACCCAACCGGTTTAATAGATGACGAAGCTGAGTTTGAGGCTTTGAGTGGCATTGACTGGGCCTCATCATCCTTCCAGGAGAAAGCAGCCGGCGGAGAGGCGGAGAAGGATAACCCGGAGGCTTCTAGTCAACCCCAAGAGTAGATCGCCAGGCGCCACCTGCTTATGTCATTGTAGAAAAACAATGCCGCATCATTCAGACCCGGGGAGTCTTGTAATATAGTAGAAAATACTTTGAGTTTTGCTATGCCTTTGCGCATGCTTATGGCCCTTAATACTTGCATAAGCCGCCGTCACTATGCACTTTGTAGTTTATATGAATCTGTTATGTCCTCTTACAAAAATGTCTTGCATTGCCCTGTGATGCTTACGGCTGCTTTTTCGGCTTATATAAGCCAACCCCTAAGGGTAAGTTTAACTCCTGAAAATTGGCACATAAAAGTTCACCTGGTACTTAACAACCTGATGTAACCAATATTAATCCTGGAGGATTACCATGTGTTCCATTGTATTTTCAAGAGGGTCGCAAGATATCCAATGTTGATACTTGTAAAATATGATGAACAAAATTCAAGGGTTTCTGATTCGAATACGATCAGTGAACCGTTCCAAAGGGGTTAAGCTAAGATTCGGATACGATCTGTTAGCCCCCAGTGGTTGTGGCGATGCCGATCAAGTGGGTATCGACAGCTATGTTCTCTTTGGTTCGAATACGACCTATGTTTGAACAAGAAGCCCCCAAGTGACCATAAGAGTTGTTTAATGACGCTGATTCGAATACGATCCACGTCAGACCCAAAGGGGTTAAGCTATGTTTCAAATATGATCAAGAAGCCCCCAAGTGGGTTTGGCAGTATGCCGATCAAGTGGGTATCGACAGCTATGTTCTCTTTGTTTCGAATATGACCTATGTTCGAACAGGAAGCCCCCAAGTGACCACGGCTAGATTCAGATATGATCATAAGCCGGACCAAAGGAAAGCCGGATTCAGATATGATCCGCTTCTCCTTGGTTATCTCCACCACCCGATAAAGAAAACACATAAACCTTTTTTGGGAGTGGAAAAAAGGACAGAGGTCCTGCTTTATTGTAATATACATAGCATAAGTATATACACATTAGAGCCGATGGCTCAAGTATAATAAGGCCGAAGATGAGCGATATTCCACGGCTGACGGGTCTCCTCCTCCGACTTACGTGAGTCTTTGTGCTCCCGAACGTCGACAAGGTAGTATGATCCGTTGTTCAGATTCTTGCTGACCACAAAGGGTCCTTCCCAAGGAGGGGATAGCTTGTGCATGTCAGATTGATCCTGGATGAGTCAGAGCACTAAGTCGCCTTCCTGAAAGGTTTTGGACCTAACCCGACGGCTGTGGTAGCGGCGCAGGTCTTGCTGGTAAATCGCCGAGCGGGCTATTGCCAAGTCTCGCTCTTCATCTAATAGGTCAAGTGCGTCTTGCTGAGCTTTTTCATTGTCTTCTTCAACATAAGCCGCCACACGGGGTGAATCTAGATGGATGTCGCTTGGCAGGACCGCCTCTGCTCCATATACCATAAAGAAAGGTGTGTAACCCATAGATCTGTTAGGTGTAGTATTGATGCTCCAAAGTACAGAAGGTAACTCCTCCACCCAACAACCCGGCGTCCGCTGCAAGGGGACCAAGAGCCGGGGCTTGATACCCTTCAAGATTCTTGATTAGCTCGTTCTGCTTGACCATTGGATTGAGGGTGAGCCACAGCTGAAACGTCAAGCGGATATGCTCTCGTTGACAGAACTCTTCCATAGCTCCTTTGGAGAGGTTAGTGCCATTATCAGTTATAATGCTATGTGGAAAACTGTCGGAGTAAGTGACCACAGGTAGCCTAGTCGGCTCCCCCTAGCCTTTCTGAAAAAATTACGAGCCGATCCAGCTCTCAAGAATCCAAGACATGGGGCCGCCTTCCCCTGGCCGGCTGTCTCCCAGGCCGGCTATTGGAAGGCGGCCCGATTTCAGCCCTCATGAAGAAAGCCGCGGGAGGGTCGGCTCCGAGGAGCCGGCTGCGAGAAGGTCGACTCCAAGGAGCCGGCTCCCTTTAAGCGGTCAAGACCGTACCCTCGAAGTCTGCATCCACATAACGACGATGTGATGGGGCGTGGCTATAGTGAAGCCTGCCACCCCCGAATCCCGGAGCGCGCCTGGCACAGTGCACCGTACGGGTGGCCATGACCCGTCCGGCGCAGCACTGTTGCCATGTCGACCCTGATGTCATCCACGACGGGCTACCAGTACGGCCCATGGGCGGTGGGCCCCTTCGGGCAGAGAGACACCCGAAGGCGGCCTGGCCTCCCTCAGTTGGCCCAAGACGGAGCCGGCTCTCTCCAGCCGGCTTGCCACCCCCTCGAAGGAGACTCCCCATTAAGGAGACAAGACGCGGTGAGGCTACAGTGGTCACCCACCGGACGGTAGCACTGTAGCCACCCTTACCTCGGCGAAGCCCTCGTCACCAAGATCGAGCAACAGTAACCAGCCACCGACAAGGCCCTGGACAGTGGGGCCTGCCTGTTGACCAAGGAGCCGGTAGCCGGCGGGACCCACCAGCCGGCGGGCCCCAACAGCCGGCGCAGAAGCCGGAGAGCGAAGACATAGACGGCTGGGCCCCGCGCCCAGCCGGATTACCATTGTACCCCCGGGGAGTAGGCCTATATAAACCCCCCGGGGCATCCATGCAAAGGGAGATGGATCCCTGCTAGTTTTAGACACCACGTAGGGAGGAGAAGAGAGCAAGCAGAGCCCTTCTTCCTCCTCTCGCCAAACAGCTCAAGGAGCATCGTGTAGCTACTTGTTCATCTAGTGATCATGCGGAGACCCCGCAGAGCAGCAGTAGGGGTGTTATCTCCACGGAGAGGCCCGAAGCTGGGTAAGATTCGCCGGCGTGCATGTCTTCGCCTCATCCCGTTTCCAGGCACCGACGATGTTTTACTGGCTCCCACAATGATAAGCCACCCGTTGGAATATGTCGCACCTACCACCCGACATTTGGCGCCCACCATGGGGCCAGGTGCACCGTCATCCAGAGACCTATTCTGGACGGGAACCCTCTTCCTCCCCCGCGAGCGTAGCCAGCCCGGCACGCCCGATGGTGCTTGCCACGACGTGCTACAAGGCGTCACCAACATCTGTGCGGCGAGCAGCCTCACCAATCTCCTTGACAAGACTCTCATCTCTGACGAGCTCGCCCCTGACGCGGGCACTGACCACCTCGTCAACCTCCTCGGCCAGCTCCACATCTCCGGCGAGCCTGCCGTGGACTTGGAGTCGGTTGACTCCACCGATCTGATGCCTGTCGACTCCGACACGGCCTCATTCGACACCTTCCCGACCAACGTCATGATCTACAACGACCCGCTTCCCCGAGCCGATGGCTGCAACACTGTCACCACCGAGGTGATGGTCATCGGCCACGACGGCGCTGCTGACGAGAGCGCCCACGACGCCGCGCATGCGGTGGTCCACGACTTGTCCATCCCCCTCCCGGCCGATGCCGACGCTGAAGCACTGGAGGCTCGCCGCCTCGCCCTCCTCGCGGAGGGCCGGAAGTTGGTTTCCATGAGACGCCTCGGTGAGGCCCACCGACGCGAGGCCGACCGCGCCGCCTTTGGCACGCTGCCCCCAGGCGGGCCCAGCCGGGTCGGCATTGTCAGACAGCATGGTGCTATCATTGCCAACACGTTAGGAGTCGACCGCCCAGTCTACGCCACTCCACTCGAGAACCTGCGCACCGCCCAGGCGGCCATAGACGAGCTAGATGGACTGGGGGCCGAAGAACTCCCCCACATGACCCGATGCATCCAGCAGCTGATCGATGCAGCCGCGCAGCGGCACGAAGCCGATGCCCACGCGGAAAGCCCTCCCCCGCGCCGAGATCACGGCCCGACGTCCCGGATGCCGACTGCGGGTAGAGACCGCGCGCGGCGCGAGAAAGAGCCGGCTGCCAGCCGAAGCCAAACCCGGATCTCCATCGAGAGAGACGCAGAAGGCCACCCTCGGGCCTTGGAGTGGCGGGGCAACCCGCCTCTGCCTCGGCCCCGTGGAGAGAGATATCCCACCCCTCCGCCTGTGGCGCATCCGACTCTCAGCGGCCGACTAGGTCGCCGCGAAGGAGTCGGCGAAAACGACGCCCGCCATCGGATCGACCGCCTGGCACGATCCCTGGCACTGGAAGAAGAAGACGATGTCGGTCCGCCTTGCTTCGGCCCCCGCATCCGCGACGAGCCCTTCCCCAAAGGGTTCTCGCTCCCAAGAGACACGCCCAAGTACAACGGCTCCATGAAGTCGGAAGATTGGTTGATCGACTACTCCGCGGCGGTTAGCATAGCCAACGGCAACCGGCACATTGCCGTGAAGTACGTGCCCTCATGCTGCAAGGCATGGCGCGGACCTAGCTCAACAGCCTCAAACCACGCAGCATCAACAGCTGGCTAGATTTCACAGAAGCTTTCGTCCGCAACTTCACCAGCACCTACAAGCGGGCTCCCAAGCCCAGACAGCTCTCCTTGTGCGTACAAGGCCCCGCCGAGTCAACTCGCGACTACCTCACGCGTTGGGCCGAGCTCCGCAACTCTTGCAAAGGGGTGCACGAGGTGCAAGCCATAGAATACTTCACAGTCGGGTGCCAAGAAGGCACCCTCCTCAAGCACAAGTTTCTCTGCGACGAGCCGACTACCCTCGACGAGCTTCTGGACATAGCGGACAAGTACGCCACCGCCGACTCCTCAATGAAGACCGAGCTTCGGGTAGATGCGTCCGGAAAAGTACTCAACCCGACGCCCAAGACGCCGGCCAGGGATTCCGGTCGACGCCCACACTCGAACTACCACAAGCGCAAGGGCCCGGTGCCGCCCTCCACCAGTCGGCAGGTGGCCACAGTCGAAGACGAGCAGCCCAAAGCGCGGCCCGCACCCAAGAAGTAGAGGGGCGGCAAGCCGGCTTGGCAGCCGGCCTTCTCCTATGAGCAGACTCTCGACGCCCCATGCAAGTTCCACAGCAGCGCGAAGCCGTCCAACCACACGACCCGGAAGTGCCACTGGCTCACCCGAATCTCTAAAGGCGAAGGGCTCGTGCCGCCTCCGCCTGCCGGTCCGCCGCCTCCGGCTCCGTAGCCGCCGGCCGCTCGGCCCGCAGTCAGAGCCATGCACGATGAGTTCCCCGACGAGCATGCCGCCTATATCATCTTTACAAGCCAGCCCGAAGACCGGTACAGCAAACGCCGAGAGAACCAGGAAGTCAGCATGGTTGCTGCCAACCCCGCCGAGCACATGCACTGGTCAGAAAAACCTATCAGCTGGAGCCGGGCCGACCACCCAGAGGTGATGCCATCTCCCGGCTCTTATGCGTTGGTTCTGGATGCCACCCTTGCAACGGACAGACGCGCCGCCCGCTTCTCCCGTGTGTTGATAGACGGCGGGAGCAGCATCAACATCTTGTACCGCGACACCCTGGAGAAGCTGAACGTCAAGACAAAGCAACTCATGCCTACTCGGACAGTGTTCCATGGCATCGTACCCGGCCTGTCCTGCGCCCCCATTGGCAAGATCAAGATTGATGTACTTTTTGGGGACAAGGAGCATTTCCGCCGGGAAGCGATCTGGTTTGACGTGGTGGACCTGGAGAGCCCTTACCATGCATTGCTTGGCCGACCTGCCTTGGCCAAATTCATGGCAGTTCCCCACTATGCATACCTCAAGATGAAAATACCAAGCACCAAAGGCGTCATCACCGTAGCCGGCGATTACAAGAAGTCCTCTGAGTGTGCAGCAGCCAGCAGCTGGCTGGCCGAGTCCCTTGTGATTGCCGAAGAAAAGAAGATGTTGGACCGAGTCGTGGCCATAGCCGGCAAGCAGTCGGCCTTGTCCCCCGATCCCAAGGAGCATGATGCTCAAGGATCTTTCCAGCCGGCCAAGGAGACGAAGAAGATACCCCTTGACCTCGAGCACCCAGAGAGGTTTGCCGTCATCGGGGCAAACCTAAATAGCAAATAGGAAGGCGAGCTCGCCGATTTCCTCCGTGAGAATCGGGACGTATTTGCATGGTCCCACAAGGACATGCCGGGCGTTCCGAAGGAATTCGCCGAGCACAAACTACACGTTCGAGAAGACGCAAAGCCAGTCAAACAACCCCTCCGCCGACTGTCGGAGGAGAAACGCAGGATTGTGGGAGAGGAGATAGCCCGGCTTTTGGCAGCCAGCTTCATTATGGAAGTTTTCTTTCCAGAGTGGCTCGCCAACCCGGTCCTCGTGCTACAGAAAAACAACAAGTGGCGCATGTGTATAGACTACACGAGCCTCAACAAGGCCTGCCCCAAAGATCCCTTTGCCCTACCAAGGATTGACCAAGTGATAGACTCCACGGCCGGATGCGAGCTGTTGAGTTTCTTGGATGCTTACTCAGGGTATCACCAGATAAAGTTAAATCCGGCAGACCGCCTGAAGACCGCCTTCATCACGCCATTTGGAGCCTTTTGCTACCTGACTATGATATTCGGCTTGAGAAATGCCGGTGCCACTTTTCAGCGTTGCATGCAGAAGTGCCTCCTCAAGCAACTCGCCAGAAATGCCCACGTCTATGTAGACGACATTGTGGTGAAGATGGAGAAGCGCGGCACCTTGCTGGAAGACCTCAAGGAAACATTTGAGAACCTACGCCCATTCCAAATCAAGCTTAACCCCGAGAAATGCGTGTTCGGAGTACCAGCCGACCAGCTCCTAGGCTTCCTGGTCTCCGAACGCGGCATCGAATGCAACCCAGTAAAGATCAAGGCCATTGAGAGAATGGTGATTCCCACCAAGCTTCGAGACATCCAGAAGTTCACCGGGTGCTTGGCCTCCCTAAACCGCTTCATCAACCGGCTCGGAGAGAAAGCTCTCCCCCTCTACCGCCTCATGAAGAAGACCACTCACTTCGAGTGGAATGACCAAGCTGACCAAGCTTTCCATGAGCTGAAGAAGATGCTGGCCACACTGCCAGTCCTGGCGGCGCCGACTGAGAAAGAGCCCATGCTCCTCTACATTGCCGCAACCAGCCGGGTGGTCAGCACCGTCATCGTAGTCCAACGCCCAGAAGAAGGCCGAGCCCAGCCGATCCAGAGGCCGGTGTACTATTTGAGCGAGGTGCTGTCTACCTCGAAGCAGAACTACCCGCATTACCAGAAGATGTGCTACGGCGTGTACTTCACCGCCAAGAAGCTGAAGCCCTACTTCTAAGAGCATCCCATCACGGTTGTATGCACTGCCCCGCTGGCCGAGATCATAGGCAGCCGGGATGCATCCGGCCGGGTGGCGAAATGGGCCATCGAGCTGGCCCCTTACGCGTTCTTCTACCAGCCTCGCACCGCCATCAAATCCCAAGCATTGGCCGACTTCCTCGTCGACTGGGCCGAGACCCAGTACCTGCCACCGGCTCCCGACTCCACTCATTGGCGCATGCACTTTGATGGGTCCAAGATGCGCACCAGCTTGGGAGCCGGCATCGTCCTCACCTCTCCCAAAGGCGACAAGCTCAGATACACGCTGCAAATCCACTTTGCCGCCTCCAAAAACGTGGCCGAGTACGAGGCGCTCATACACGGGCTCCGGCTTGCCAAAGAACTCGGCATTCGCCGGATCCTATGTTATGGCGACTCGGACTTGGTGGTCCAGCAATCATCCGGCGACTGGGATGCCAAGGACGCAAATATGGCAAGCTACCGCTTCCTCATTCAGCAGATCAGTGGGTATTTTGAAGGATGCGAGTTCCTCCATGTACCGCGAGCCAACAACGAGCCAGCTGATGCTCTGGCTCGAATAGGCTCCACCCGGCAAGCAATACCAACCGGTGTCTCTCTACAACGCCTCCTCAAGCCGTCTATCAAGCCGTCTCCAGAGTCCGATTCCATCTTCGTGCCGCCTGACCACGATGCGGCCGGGTCCGGCTCGAAGAACCAAGCAGGTGGCCCGGGGACTTCGATAGTCAGCCAGGGGGTATCAGCAGGCGGCTCGGGGACTTCCGTAGTTACGCCCGACCCGGAGACTGCCTCACCCGGCTTGGGGACTGCGGTAGTCGGCCCGGAGACTACACCAACACAACAGGCGGCGGCCGACTCCAGCATTTCACCTCCCAGCCCGCCCGCCCTGGTCGCAGTAGCCGTTTTGGCAATAGAAGAAGTCGCAGCTCCGTCATGGGCTCAATCCATCTTCAACTTCCTAATAAACCAAGATCTGTCAGCTGACGAAGTAGAGGCAAGACAAGTCCAACGCCGAGCCGGAGCATACACAATCGTCAACAGAGAGCTCGTCAAGCGCAGTGTCACTGGAGTCCTCCAACGATGCGTCGAGCAAGAGAAGGGCATTGCAATCCTTAGAGACATCCACCAAGGAGAATGCGGCCACCATGCGGCCTCAAGATCACTCGTCGCCAAAGCCTTCCGCCATGGTTTCTTTTGGCCAACTGCTTTGGATGACGCCAAGGAGTTAGTTAAACATTGCAAAGGGTGCCAACTCTTCAGCTCCAAGCAACACATGCCGGCTTCAGCACTCAAGACCATTCCCCTCACTTGGCCCTTCGCCGTTTGGGGACTGGAAATGGTGGGCCCATTCAAGACGGCGCGCGGCGGCATGACACATCTGCTTGTCGCCGTGGACAAATTCACTAAATGGATTGAAGCAAAGCCGATCAAGAAGCTGAATGGGCCGATTGCCGTCACATTTATCGCAGATATAACAACTCGGTACGGCGTGCCACACATCATCATCACCGACAATGTCACAAATTTCGCCAAGGGAGCCTTGGCACATTTCTGTGCGACGCAAGGCATCCGGGTGGACCTAGCATCCGTCGCCCACCCGCAGTCAAACGGCCAGGTCGAGCGAGCCAACAGCCTCATCCTTTCCGGCATCAAGCCCTGACTGATCGTACCACTGGAGCGTTCAACCGGCTGTTGGCTCGATGAGCTGCCGGCTGTCCTCTGGAGTCTGCGTACTACACCAAACAAGTCAACTGGCTTCACCCCTTTCTTCCTCGTGTATGGTGCCGAGGCGGTCATCCCAACTGACATCGAGTTCGACTCGCCTCGAGTAACCATGTACACGGAAGCGGAGGCCAAGGAAGCACGAGAAGACGACGTCGACCTGCTGGAAGAAAGCCGCTGTTAGCCCTCAGCCGGTCCGCCATCTTTCAGCAGGGCCTGCGCTGCTACCACAGCCGGAAGGTCAAGCCAAGATCCTTCCAAGAGGGCGATCTTGTGCTCCGGCTGATCCAGTGAACAGCCAGTCAGCACAAGCTCTCGACCCCTTGGGAGGGCCCCTTCGTCATCAGCAGAGCCTTAGGCAACGACTCCTACTACCTGATCGACGCGCAGAAGCCGAAGGCACGAAAGAGAGACAACTCCGGCAAGGAGTCAGAACGACCATGGAACGCCAACCTCCTCCGAAGGTTCTACAGCTGAAATGCAGTATGTATCACGCTAACTTTTGTACTAAGCACGAGAAAATAGGGCCCCCGAGGAGAGCTCGGGGACTGCCATCTTTTGTCTATAAATGAAAAGTATCATGCTTATGGCCTTGTCATTGCATTCACTTTTTTCCGTCTGGCACCGGGTTCGACTAGTCGGCCCGGGGACTGGCCGCCTGGAGTTATATTAGAAGTCCTACCCGCAGTCAGACAAGCAGTGTGCCAGCTCCCAAGCCTTCTCTTGCCAAAAGTCGCAGTTCGAAGAACCGGCTGTCCCGCTGGCAAGAGTTAAGGGCAGGAACGGGTGCCCACATGAAAAACGGCTAGGGACTAACGGACTAATATAACAAAAGCTGGTTTTTCTCCCACCACCGACCGGCTACCAGAGTAGCCGACCGGCCGGCTTCCATTCACCTCGCTCCAATCTAAGAAAGCTCGAGTACTTGCCTTCCCAGAAGGGGAAGGCGGCAAAGGAAACAACCTAAGGATAAAAAGCATACGTGAATGGAAACCAAACATGCACACGATAATATTTACATAAAAGACCTTCAAAAGGCCAGCATTCAACATAGTTTGGATACACCCCCAGTGGGTGGAACTGCGGAAGCTTAATAAAATTGTTCAGAAGGCAACAAGCAGGAAAAAACAAGGACGACAGATTAAGCCGGCGGAGCGACTGACGAGCCGGGCAGGTCGGTGGAGACGGCAGTGCCGGCTGGAGGAGTGGCCGGCTGGCGAACCTCGGCATGATCACTACCTCCCGCAGAAGGCGCGCTTGCGCGCGCCTCGTTACTGGAGGCACGGTCAGGCTGAGGCTGGCTAGCTGTTCCACCGGCCGGCTCGACGTCTTCGCTTTCCTCTCCTTCGTCGTCTTCGCCTTCGTCGCTGGAGGCGATCTCTTCTGCCGAGTCTTCACCCGCCGCCAGGTCCAACCCGAACCACTCCTCCGCCGTGCAACACCGTCATCATTAATCTCGGGAGCGAAGACGCTGATGTTAGTACACTCGGCGATTGTCGATGCACGCTGAGCGATAGCCGGCCGCACCTCCGCTAGCTCTTCGTCGGCCTCCAGCCGCCAGGTGCGCAGCTGGTCCAGGTTCAGCCCCGGATACCAAGCTTGGACGAACTCCAGCGCCCGCCCAGCTCCAAGCCGGGCCGCCGACGCCTTCCAGGCCTCGAAGCGGCCAACCGCAACCTCCAGCCAGTCGGCAGTTCGACTCGGGGTGCGGGGAATCGTCTCGCTTGGCTAGAGGGCGGCCAACACCTGCACTCCGGCGCGCTAGAGGCGGCGGAGCATACGATGAGCCGGCTGCAGCCGCGCTTGGACCGCCAAGAGTTGCTCTTCGAGCGACCAACTCGCGTCCGGCGCGACTTCAGCCCCCGCCTGCCGGCGCGCTTCGCGATGGGCCTCGATGGTTTGGGCGGCGAAGACGGAGTAGCCAGGAAAGTAGTCTGCACAGAGAATAAAAAGCAGCTCAAGTCAGAACACAAGTCAGGCGGCAAGGGGCAGGCAAGGAGCGAGGAAGGCGGCTTACCGTCGATCAAATCCTCAATATGCCCGAAGCCTTCATTCAGCGCTTGCCTGGTCTCAGCCCAGCCCGCCGCTTCAGTCTCGAACTCGGCCTTCAGGGCGGCTTCGTTATCCTGCGCCTTCTTCAGAGCCGCCTTGTGGCTCTCCTCCTGGTCAGCCAGCTTCTTGGCCAGGCGGTCACGCTCCAGGACCAAGGCGTCGTACTCGGTTTCCTTGGCACGAAGGGCGGCCTGCGCCTCGCTGAGCTGCCCCCTTAAGTCGGCATTGGCTTCTGCGAGCATGAAAGACAAAAGAAAAAACCAGTAAGGTGAAGTCGTCAGGAAAGATCCGACCCGACTGCTCAGCAGTCGGCCCGAATCTCGGGGACTACACCCAGTGGGTGCGCTGACGCGCCCCCACAGGAGATGAACGAAACCAAGTACGTACTCCGGCTGCTGATCAGGTCTTCGGTTCTCCGACCCAGCTCCTGAGCCTGGGGGTTGAAGGCGGTAGCGCGGAGGTTATGATACTCTTGGAAGATTAGACAGGAGGCGAGAATAAGGTAGTCGTCAAGGAAGATCCGACCCGACTGCTCAGCAGTCGGCCCGAATCTCGGGGACTACACCCAGTGGGTGCGCTGACGCGCCCCCACGGAAGAAATCAAGAGAACAAAGCAACCAAAGATAGAAGACTCACCCGGATGATGGCCCGCGTCGCAAGGAACTCCTGGGTGTATTGCTACAGCGAGGCGGCTTGGGCCTGAAGCCGGTTCCGAACCTCTTGGGCCGCCACATTCAGCTCGCCCGTCCCGCCGCTGGGAGTCCACTCGGACGTGCCGGTGCTGGCCGCCTCCAAGGCCTCCGCCGTCTGGCCGGCACCCGTAGCTCGGTGCGGCTCCGGCGCAGCGGTGCCTCCCCCTGCGCGCTGGCGCATTGCTGGCTGCACCTCGAGGCCGGCTCCTGCTTCCGGCTCACCCCCAGCCGGCTGCTCTGGCGCCGCAGCCGGCTGCTCTGGCGCCGCAGCCGACTGGCCGCCTTGGCCTGCTCCGGTTGGCCCTGCCGGCGGTGCCCTCTCCACGAAGATCACGGAGTCCTCCCTCCGCTCCATCATCGGCGGTTCTTGGTCGACCTCCTCCAGCGGAGGCACAGGAATGTTGGGGGCCATGGCGCGGAGGGGAATGGCTAGCAGCGGAGGCTAGTTGTGCGAAGCCTCCGCCTCTGTCTCCGCAGCTGCCGCCTCCGCCCGGGCCTTGGCTGCTGCATCGGCCTGCTCCTTCGTCGCCTGGGCGGCCCTTCGCTCCGCCGCCTCCCGCTCCTCCCACGCCTCTCATGCGTTCCGCTCCATGGCCTCCCTGAGGTCGGCGCGGGGATCCACGCGACGGGAGCCTGAAGACCCTCCAGTCGGCCCGACTACAGAGCCGCCTGGACCCCGCTCAAGGGAAAGCGACGCCCTGTCCGGCGAGCAAAGGTTTAGAAGAGTTTTCAATCGAAAAGAAGAACAACAAAAAATATGTATCCAAGCATTCGACGACTTACGCTGAGATCGCCTGCGGCTGCTTCACCGCCTTACGGAAGTGGGCCGCCTTCGCGACCGCCTCATCTCGCTTGGTCGCTGCTGTGGAAGCCTTGGACTTCTTCGGCCGGCTGCCGAAGAGGATCGATACGGCCCGACACTTCTGGGCGCCGCCGCCAGCAGCCGGCGCGGCGGACGAGCTCGCGCCTTGATGATCAGGCACCGGCTGGCGGCACGGGGCGACTTCGACCTCGGCATCATCCGACCAGTCCTCGAAGCCGGCCGTGAGCCCCACGCCTCCGACCTCATCGTTTTCCCCCACGATGGCGTCTTCCATGGCGGCCGCTCCCAAGTCCGGGTCATCGGCGTCGTCCACCGCGCGGTCAGGGACAAGCTGGCGCTGTACCCCTGCGGCCCCGGTCATCGGTGGAAGGAGAGGGTTCTGCTAGGGGCAAACCAACTGATCAGAGGCCGGATATCATGAGGCCGGCTACCAAAAAAAACTTACGACGGGCGGAGGGTTGGCGCGAGAGTACGGCCCCTTGCCGTACCGCCAATCCTCGGCGAGCTTGCAGTTGGAGATATATTTCACCATGTAGGAGACCTCCGCATGAGGCATCTCCCTGGTGCTCAGCCGGCTTGGGTCGAAGCGGCCGCTCATCTGACAAACCATATGAGGCCGGCTTTGGAGGGGAAGAACCCGGCGCTCCACGAAGGCGGCCACCAAGTCGGCTCTGGTCAGGCCCTCCGACTGGATCATCACCCGAAGCCGGGAGACGGCTGCGTGCCCAGCCTAAGACAACGACCTGGCCCGATAGCTCCACGAAGGTCGCCTCCCAGCCGGCGGGCCGGCTTCATAAGCCGGCAAGTTGACGTAGTCACCTTGCTGCGCGACATTCTTCACGTAAAAGTATGACTTCTGCCAGAGCTTCACCGACTGGATCAGTGGGATGGGCGGGAATGGGTTGTTCTCGCCCGACCGCCTCATGGCAATATAGGCTCCGCAGGGGGCAGGCACGCCTGCGAGACGGTGCCGTGTTTGCTCTGGAAGAATTCCGCCCAGAGCTCGAGTGTGGGGAGGACCCCAAGGAAGCCTTCGCACAGCGTGACGAAGGCCGACAGCAGCATCACCGCGTTGGGCGTGAGGTGATGCAGCTGGAGGTTGTAGAATTCGAGGAAGGCTCAGAGGAACCCGCTCGCCGGAAGGCCAAAGCCGTGCAGGCAGTGCGAGCAGAAGATCACCCGCTCGTCCTCCTCCGGTGCCGGCGAAATCTCCTTCTCCGGCGCTAGACGAACCCGAACGAAGTCCTCGCCAGGCAGGCGTTGCGTCTGCTGGAGGAACTCGACGTGGTCCTCATGGACGTTGGAGCCATCCCACGAGCTTGACAGCGCCATGGGGCAGCGCGGCGAGAAGCAAGACGATGCGGCGGCGGAACGAAGCGACGGCGGAACGGTGTGGCAAAGAGCTGCTGCGGGGAAGAGAAGAAGAAGGAGGGCGAGAAGGGGCGGAGTGAGGGAGAGCGCACAAGCCTCTGCCGCTCCCCCTCCTCCTCCTACTTATAGACCACGCGGCGGAGCCGAGGAGGCGCGGCGTGGGGAACGTGGGGATCAATTGCACGCACTCCCCCACGTCCCGCGATTATTGTGCCTTGATGGCAGAATAGAACCGCTGCGGGAAGGCGAGCGGTCCATGTGGGCCGCGGAAGATCCACGCTCGGACCGAGGCCTGCGAGTGGCGGGCCCGGGCCTGCGGCGGCGTCCCGTCGCGTGCGTACGTTGGCAGGATTTCCTCACCACGTGGCCCGCGTTCCCGCCTACGAGAAACGGAGCTTTTCCGAAGACGGCGTGCACAAGCAAAGCCGGCCCCTCAGGATAGGAAGCTGACCAAGCTTCTCGTCCCTTTATCAGCCTCGAAGCTCGCCCAGCTTCGGGGACTACTGTCGGAGTAAGTGACCACGGGTAGCCTAGTCGGCTCCCCCTGGCCTTTCTGAAAAAATTACGAGCCGATCCGGCTCTGAAGAATCCAAGACACGGGGCTGCCTTCCCCTGGCCGGCTGTCTCCCAGGCCGGCTATTGGAAGGCGGCCCGATTTTAGCCCTCATGAAGAAAGCCGCGGGAGGGCCGGCTCCAAGGAGCCGGCTGCGAGAACACCGACTCCAAGGAGCCGGCTCCCATAAAGCGGTCAAGACCGTACCCTCGAAGTCTGCATCCACATAACGGCGATGTGACGGGGCGTGGCTACAGTGAAGCCTGCCACCCTCGAATCCCGGAGCGCGCCTGGCACAGTGCGCAGTACGGGTGGCCATGACCCGTCCGGCGCAGCACTGTTGCCACGTCGACCCTGATGTCATCCACGACGGGCTACCAGTACGGCCCACGGGCGGTGGGCCCCTTCGGGCAGACAGACACCCGAAGGCGGCCTGGCCTCCCCCAGTCGGCCCAAGACGGAGCCGGCTCTCTCCAGCCGGCTTGCCACCCCCAAGAAGGAGACGCCCCATTAAGGAGACAAGACGCGGTGAGGCTACAGTGGTCACCTGCCGGACGGCAGCACTGTAGCCACGCTTACCTCGGCGAAGCCCTCGTCACCAAGATCGAGGAACATAACCAGCCACCGACAAGGCCCTGGACAGTGGGGCCTCCCTGTCGACCAAGGAGCCGGTAGCCGGCAGGACCCACCAGCCGGTGGGCCCCAACAGCCGGCGCAGAAGCCGGAGAGCGAAGACACAGACGGCTGGGCCCCGCGCCCAGCCGGATTACCATTGTACCCCCTGGGGGTAGGCCTATATAACCCCTCGGGGCATCCATGCAAAGGGAGATGGTCCCTGCTAGTTTTAGACACCACGTAGGGAGGAGAAGAGAGCAAGCAGAGCCCTTCTTCCTCCTCTCGCCAAACAGCTCAAGGAGCATCGTGTAGCTACTTGTTCATCTAGTGATCATGCGGAGACCCCGCAGAGCAGCAGTAGGGGTGTTATCTCCACGGAGAGCCCCGAAGCTGGGTAAGATTCGCCGGCGTGCATGTCTTCGTCTCATCCCGTTTCCAGGCACCGGCGATGTTTTACTGGCTCCCACAATGATAAGCCACCCGTTGGCATATGTCGCACCTACCACCTGACAAAAACCAAAGCGAAAGATCACCTTTTTCATAAACTGGACCGCCGTGGCTGCATCACACTTACTGACTGGCTCCGCCTCCACCCACTTTGTGAACTTGTCAACCGCTACCAAGAGGTGCGTCTTTTTATCCCTAGACCTTTTGAAAGGCCCAACCATATCAAGCCCCCATACTGCAAACGGCCAAGTAATTGGAATCATCCTCAATTCTTGAACCGGCACATGGGCTCGTCGTGAGAATTTCTGACATCCGTCACATCTACTGACCAGGTCTTCTGCATCAGCATGAGCTGTTAGCCAATAAAACCCATGACGAAAGCTTTGGCCACAAGAGATTTTGAGCCGGCGTGATGACCACAATCGCCTTCATGAATCTCACGAAGGATCTCCTGACCCTCTGTAGGTGACACGCAACGTTGAAATGCTCCAGTGACGCTGCAGTGATGTAACTCGCCATTGACAATTGTCATGGACTTGGACCGCCGGGCGATTTGTCTTGCCAAGGTCTCATCTTCAGGCAACTCTCCCCGGGTCATGTAAGCCAAATAAGGCATTGTCCAATCCGGGATAACATGGAGAGCCGCCACCAGCTGTGCCTCCGGGTCTGGTATTGCCAGATCTTCCTCTGTAGGTAACTTAACAGAAGGATTATGCAAAACATCAAGAAAGGAGTTAGGCGGCACTGGCTTACGCTGAGACCCCAGCCGGCTTAAGGCATCAGCCGCCTCATTCTTCCTTCGATCAATGTGTTCCACCGCATAACCCTTGAAATGCCCAGCCACATCATCGACTTCACGACGGTAAGCCGCCATAAGGGGATCCTTAGAGTCCCACTTGCCTGACACCTGTTGAGCCACAAGGTCTGAGTCTCCCAAGCATCTTGCCCGGCTCAAGTTCATCTCTTTGGCCATCTGGAGACCATGGAGGAGGGCCTCGTACTCAGCTGCATTGTTAGTACAAGGAAACATAAGCCGGAGCACATAACAAAATTTGTCACCTCGAGGGGAAGTTAACACGACTCCAGCCCCCGAGCCTTCCAACTGTCTGGACCCATTAAAGTGAACAGTCCAACAGACAGTTGGAAGGCTCGGGGGCTGGAGTCGTGTTAACTTCCCCTCGAGGTGACAAATTTTGTTATGTGCTCCGACTTATGTTTCCTTGTACTAACAATGCAGCTGAGTATGAGGCCCTCCTCCATGGTCTCCGGATGGCCAAAGAGATGAACTTGAGCCGGGTAAGATGCTTGGGAGACTCAGACCTTGTGTCTCAACAGGTGTCAGGCAAGTGGGACTCTAAGGATCCCCTTATGGCGGCTTACCGTCGTGAAGTCGATGCTATGGCTGGGCATTTCAAGGGTTATGCGGTGGAACACATTGATCGAAGGAAGAATGAGGCGGGTGATGCCTTAAGCCGGCTGGGGTCTCAGCGTAAGCCGGTGCCGCCTAACACCTTTCTTGATGTTTTGCATAATCCTTCTGTCAAGTTACCTACAGAGGAAGATCTGGCAATACCAGACCCGGAGGCACAGCTGGTGGCGGCTCTCCATGTTATCCCGGATTGGACAGTGCCTTATTTGGCTTACATGACTCGAGGAGAGTTGCCTGAAGATGAGACCTTGGCAAGACAAATTGCCCGGCGGTCCAAGTCCGTGACAATTGTCAATGGCGAGTTACATCACTGCAGCGTCACTGGAGCATTTCAACGTTGCGTGTCACCTACAGAGGGTCAGGAATCCTTCATGAGATTCATGAAGGCGATTGTGATCATCAGGCCGGCTCAAAATCTCTTGTGGCCAAAGCTTTCCGTCATGGGTTGTATTGGCTGACAGCTCATGCTGATACAGAAGACCTGGTCAGTAAATGTGATGGATGTCAGAAATTCTCACGACGAGCCCATGTGCCGGCTCAAGAATTGAGGATGATTCCAATTACTTGGCCGTTTGCAGTATGGGGGCTTGATATGGTCGGGCCTTTCAAAAGGCCTAGGGATAAAAAGACGCACCTCTTGGTAGCGGTTGACAAGTTCACAGAGTGGGTGGAGGCGGAGCCAGTCAGTAAGTGTGATGCAGCCACAGCGGTCCAGTTTATGAAAAAGGTGATTTTTCGCTTTGGTTTTCCACACAACATTATAACTGATAATGGCACTAACCTCTCCAAAGGAGCTATGGAAGAGTTCTGTCAACGAGAGCATATCCGGCTTGACGTTTCAGCTGTGGCTCACCCTCAATCCAATGGTCAAGCAGAACGAGCTAATTAAGAAATCTTGAGGGGTATCAAGCCCCGGCTCTTGGTCCCTTTGCAGCGGACGCCGGGTTGTTGGGTGGAGGAGTTACCTTCTATACTTTGGTGCATCAATACTACACCTAACAGATCTACCGGTTACACACCTTTCTTTATGGTGTATGGAGCAGAGGCGGTCCTGCCAAGTGACATCCGTCATGACTCACCTCGTGTGGCGGCTTATGTTGAAGAAGACAATGAAAAAGCTCGGCAAGACACACTTGACCTGTTAGATGAAGAGCGAGACTTGGCAATAGCCCGCTCGGCGATTTACCAGCAAGACCTGCGCCGCTACCACAGCTGCCGTGTTAGGTCCAGAACCTTTTAGGAAGGCGACTTAGTGCTCCGACTCATCCAGGACCAATCTGACATGCACAAGCTATCCGCTCCTTGGGAAGGACCCTTTGTGGTCAGCAAGAATCTGAACAACGGATCATACTACCTTATCGACGTTCGGGAGCACAAAGACTCACGTAAGTCGGAGGAGGAGACCCGTCGGCCATGGAATATCGCTCATCTTCGGCCTTATTATACTTGAGCCATCGGCTCTAATGTGTATATACTTATACTATGTATATTACAATAAAGCAGGACCTCTATCCTTTTTTCCACTCCCAAAAAAGGTTTATGTGTTTCCTTTGTCAGGTGGTGGAGATAACCAAGGAGAAGCGGATCATATCTGAATCCGACTTTCCTTTAGTCTGGCTTATGATCATATTTGAATCTAGCCGTGATCACTTGGGGGCTTCCTGTTCAAACATAGGTTGTATTCGAACCAAAGAGAACATAGCTGTCGATACCCACTTGATCGGCATACTGCCAAACCCACTTGGGGGCTTCTTGATCATATTTGAATCATAGCTTAACCCCTTTGGGTCTGACGTGGATCGTATTCGAATCAGCATCATTAAAAAACTCTTATGGTCACTTGGGGGCTTCATGTTTAAACATAGGTCGTATTCGAACCAAAGAGAACATAGCTATCGATGCCCACTTGATTGGCATCGCCACAGCCACTGGGGGTTAACAGATCGTATCCGAATCTTAGCTTAACCCCTTTGGAACGGTTCACTGATCGTATTCGAATCAGAAACCCTTGAATTTTGTTCATCATATTTTACAAGTATCAACATTGGATATCTTGCGACCCTCTTGAAAATACAATGGAATATATTGTAATCCTCCAGGATTAATATTGGTTACATCAGGTTGTTAAGTACCAGGTGAACTTTTATGTGCCAATTTTCAGGAGTTAAACTTACCCTTAGGGGTTGGCTTATATAAGCCGGAAAAGCAGCCGTAAGCATCACAGGGCAATGCAAGACATTTCTGCAAAGGACATAACAGATTCATATAAACTAGAAAGTGCATAGTGACGGCGGCTTATGCAAATATTAAGGGCCATAAGCATGCGCAAAGGCATAGCAAAACTCAAAGTATTTTCTACTCTGTTACAAGACTCCCTGAGTCTGAATGATGCGGCATTGTTTTTTCTACAAAGACATAAGTAGGTGGCGCCTGGCAATCTACTCTTGGGGTTGACTTGAAGCTTCCGGGTTATCCTTCTCCGCCTCTCCGCCGGCTGCTTTGTCCTGGACGGATGATGAGGCCTAGTCAATGCCACTCAAAGCCTCAAACTCAGCTTCATTATCTATTAAACCGGTTGGGTCGACTTCAGGGGAAAAAGTGTGCTTACGGATTGGAGGAATCAAGCTGACATTATCATAATGCGGCGTGGGGATTCTCCGATTCTCCTTGTCATAACCCGGCTGACACTTGGTGAGGTCAGTGTCGTTTCCAATTTGAGTGGCCACAGGGCGTATATCCCTCACGCAGGTGGTGAAATCCTTTTCACCAAATGGAGTGACATCCTCCTTTAAACTTGGATACCAAAGAGCGATGTCGGCCGGGTCTAGCTCTGGTAACCAGGCTTTGGCCCGACTCAAAGCAGATATTGCTCCGGCTCTTGCAGATGCTCGTCTTAACTCTTGGATTCACTGAGGTAGCACAGCAAGCCGCTTCAGCACATCTTGCAAGAGATAGGGAACATCATTTGATAAAACCACAACGGCCAGAGCACGTTGTGACCCAGTGTAGAGCTGTTCCACCAAAGTATAAACCGCCTTCAGCTTGATCACCATGTTCTGCTGGAGATTTGTGCTCCTGTGGCCTGCGTTATTAAGCATAAGGTGAGCCGGTGGAAACAATTGAAATGATCATTAAAGGAGTTTTGTGGTGTTTAAGGTTTAAGTAAGTCATTCACCAAAGATTGATGAGACCATTCGAGATATCTAGCGCTTTAAGCTGGACAGTTCGGCCGTTGCTTCCGCAAGCGATGCCTCTGCTGTCTCGGCCCGGGTCACCAGTGCGGGCTTTTCATCAGCCCAGGTTTTCTTCTCCGACTCAAAGTTCTTCTTCAACTTCTCTTGTTCAGAGACGCTGAACTCAAACTTGGAGTTGGATTTCTGGATTTCAAGCTCTTGAGTTGCCAGGCGATTCTTCAGTTCAGTAATCTCTGACTCAAAATGATTTATGGTGGCCTGCATTGATGTCGGGTTATAATCAGAATTACTTTAAGATCATATTAAGTCCCAAGCACTTTGCAAGCAAAGGTACTTGACACTTGGGGGCTAATGTATACTGAAGAACTCTCATTTACTACTCTGGTTCATGGAAATTAAGTCCCAAGCACTTTGCAAGCAAAGATGTTTGGCACTTGGGGGCTAATGTGTATCACAAGTGCTACAACCGGGTTAAATATCTCTTTCCTAAGCCGGATAAGCAGTGCTAGGTAGTTTTCTAAAGTCTACAGCATATTTACTTATAAGCAATAGACTTGGGGGCTGGTACAGTAAGTATGGTTAAAGAAAGCTAGCATAAGTCATACCTCAGATTTTTGCTGTATCTGCTTCACCATGTCAATTTCCAGGTCACGGCTGCTATGTACTTGATTGATATAGCCGGAGACGATCTCTCCAATACTCAAATGAGTGTAGTCAGTGACGTCCAGCTTGGCCTTTCGGCGTTCTAGCAATTCCTCTTTAGCAGAACACTTGGCAAGTACAGTTGGCTGTGCCGGCTCAACAAACTAAGTCTTGACAATCTCAACTTCCGGATCATCTGCCTTGGCGGGGCTAGGAGCCTCCGGGTTATCAGAATCGTTGAGGGTTTGCTCAGCAGACGGGTCAGAGGAAGATACAAGAACTTCATGAGATGGTTGAGGCGGCGGCTCGTGAACAGAGGCGTCAGGAGCAGCTGTGCCCAGCTCCGATTCAGTCACAACCGGCTCTTGGGATGGCTTATTATTTTTTGCCTTTTTGCTGGGCTTTACTTGCACACTGTGGGAAAGGTAGACTGGTTAAATACAAAAATATGAGTAAAATAAAGCATAAGGTACAACAAGTTGATATTACCCTGGGGCAGTCTTAAAAGCCGGCATGTTTGATTGCATGAACTCGCCGGATGAAGGAGAGGTATCCTGGTAATTGGAGTCAGAGGAATTGAGAGGTTGACGGATTAGACCCGCCAAAGGTAAAAAGGGTATAAATTGGAGATAACCTTAGTCCGACGCTTCTGGGTGGCGTCAGGCAAGCCGGAGGATAGCTCTGCATCCTTGCTGGTCCGGGTCTGCCTCCGGTTTTCAAATTGCTGTTGCTTGAAAAGAAAGTCAGGATCTTGGTAAGCCAAAGGGTGTGAAAATCTTATTTTCCGGGTTACTCTTCGAATTTTCTGACGCCGCCGAAGTTTGGAGTCGGAGGAGATTATAATTACCTCTTCTTCGACGGGTTGGCTGTTGCCCGTGTCTCCCAGAAAGAAGGTTAATATCAGTAAAGTAGTGATAAAGGAGAAAGGGAAACTAAAAAGTTACCTCTTCCTCATTATCATCAGTATCATCAAGCTGAAGCAACTCAGAAGCGCTTGGCTTCCTTTTCCTTGAAGTGGTGGGCTTGGCGGTTTTCCTTTCGGCCCTCTTGGCTGCCCTGGCTGTCTTGGCCGCCTCATGATCATATTGGATTTTCCAGAAGTTATCATTTGCCTGTAAAAGGTTATAAAGGGTTATGCGTAAGAATACAGTATAACACGGTGAAAAAATAACCCGACGGCTGGAAACTTAATGCAGGGGCCGGGTTCTTCTGGCAAAAAGGTAGTAAGCCGAAAGCGTTTCTATTCACTATGCCCTCTTTCAACAAAGACTGAGTTGTAGCTTCCACTGCGTCATCTGGTAAGTTGTCAGGACTATGACGCTGAGGGTCATCTTTCTCGCCTGAATAATTACACATTAAGCCGGGGCGGCGGCTTAACGGAATTATTCTCCAAGCAACCCAGACTCGGACCAGGTCAATGCCATCTAAGTCGTTCCCTAAAAGAGCTTTAATCTTCTTGATCTTGGGGGTGAGTGGCAGACGTTCAATAGCAGTCAACTTATCCGGCAGCGGGTGAGTAGGTTCAAGGCGCAATGCACAAAAGCCGGGCAGCGGGTTTTCGCCAGCCGGAGAAGTATCTTGGCAGTAGAACCATGTCTGGTTCTAGTCCTTTGGATGACTCGGCAATTCAGCATAAGGGAACAGGCAGTCTCTCCGCCTTTGAATCGATATGCCACCAAGCTCCAAACTTTGCCCGTTGGCCCGCTCATTCTGCCAGTTCAAATAGAACAATTCCCTGAACAAAAGTAGGCTGGGTTCTTCTCCAAGGTAGACCTCATAGAAAACTTGGAAGTTGCAGATATTTGACACGAAATTGGGCCTGATGTCTTCAGGTCTTAAGTCAAAGAAGTGCAAAACGTCTCTAACGAATTTTGAACCGGGAGGAGCAAATCCCCGGATCATGTGATCGGTAAAAATAATCACCTCCCCTTCCTTGGGTTGAGGTTTCTCTTCAGACGGGTCAAGAGCATGATAAGACATGATATCCTTCTTGGGCAGATGGCCAGACTTTACAAACTCGGACAGTTTGCTCTCTGTAACAATGGATGGGACCCAGTTGCAGGTAATCGGAGGTTTAACAGCTTTGGGTGCCATTGGGTAAATTGAAGCCTACAACAATATAAAGGAATTTTTTCCGGTTCATTATAACCCGGAGAATAAACATTATTGGGTTATTTAAGATGGCGGCTTAAGAAGGGGCCTAATGACATACAAGTAACTATGTGATAATGTTTAAGGTAACTATGTGATAATGTTTAACAGCTGCAGGTATTAAAGATGATTAAGGTTTTCTTAAGTCGCCAGAGGCAAGCGGCGCTGACAGCCGGTACTATCTTAAACCGGTCACATGAATTACTATGGCTGAAACAGAGTCAATAGATGCAGTTTTTGGCTAAGTGTGGAACAAACAGGTTTCTCAAGTTGCAATCATTATTTTGGATCAAACAATGTTCTGGAAAAGAAAATATTTCTAGACCTAAAAACAATACAGAGAAGTTCATATACTCGCGGAGGGTTTCCAAAACAAGGGAAATGAGATCTGTTCTTATACAGGATAAGCACAAATATTTTTCGCAGCAGTTCTATGTTGTTTTATAATCTGAACAAGGCATTGGAGGTGAAAACTAATGGAGGTCTGCGTCGGGCGGCGAAGAACGCCGACGAACTCAAGACAGTTTCAATGAAGATCTGAGAAAGGGGAAAAAGAGGAACTCACAGATGCTGAAGAGCTGCGGAGGGTCGCCATCGTTTTCTGGTCGGAATCAGGGTGATGCAGCGGCCTGAGTCGGTGAAGACGAGGAGTTCGACGGCGGCGGCGGCGGAGCTTGAGCAGCAAAGAAGGAGGTAGGAGGAGGAAGAAGATTGAAGGAAATGAAAAAGGCATAGGTCACATCTATTTATAAGGAGGGGTCGACAAAGACAGCACGAGAAATGAGGAGACCAAGGCATCATTATCCAGCAGCCCCGACGCCTCGATTCTCGGGATGGTCATTAAAGGCAAAGATCCGTTGGAGGATATGACGGAATAAAATATGAGTTTTATTGAAGATGACGTCATAGAGATTAAACCCGCATCCAGATGATGACGTCACGGCGGGTTAAAATCTCCGCACAAAACGGAAGACTGAAGGCCAGTTCATAAGGTTTTTAGAAGATTGACATGAACCGGTTAAAATCAATCTGGGGCCTAATGTTGGGGATATAACTATTTATGTAAGCCGCCCAGGAGGGGCCGGGTTACGCAAAGAGAAGCCCATCTGAAGCCCAAGACCAAGACGTGAAGATGGCGGTTCAGTAAAGGGTCTAAAGGCCCACAGGCGATTTATGGCCCATGGCGATAAACCGCCATGAGGGCCTGACTTGTATTGTAAGGTAGAAGTAACTAGTCACCGAGACGGACACTGTTTATGAGCCGTCCGGGACTCTATAAGCCGTAGGGCGTCAACCCGTGTATATAAGGGGACGACCCGCTGGCGGCTTAGGGCAAGAAACGACCAATCGAGAACCGGGCATAGCGTATCTCGCTCCCTGGTCATCGAAACCTCAAGCAATACCAACCCTACTAGACGTAGGCCTTCCTTCACCGCAAGGGGTTGAACTAGTATAAACCTCGCGTGTCCTTTGTCCCGATTAACCCCTTTAACCTTCCAAGTTGCGATGGCTCCACGATTAAGTCCTTGCAAGAGGAGATCTGCCGTGACAATTCCACGACACTTTCCGTTCGTCAACTTGCAATCATGGGCTTTGCCACTTTCTTTGATATCGATACCGTGGCCCTCTTGTGGAGCAAGACTCTTAAAGTAGCCTTTGTTGGGCATGTCGAGAATGGTCTATATGTGATTAACTTTTCGGAGCGACCCACTAAGACCGCGACATGCCTAATGGCTAAAGTTGATGTGGGATGGCTTTGGCATCGCCGTTTAGCCCATTTCAATATGAGATCCTTGCAAAGTCTTCTCAAGGGGGACCATGTCCGTGGACTAACGAATGTTAGTTTTGCTAAAGATCGTGCTTGCAGTGCCTGTATCGAAGGAAAGCTACATGAGAAGGCTCACCCTGAAGGAAATATGCCCTAGAGGCAATAATAAAGTTATTATCTATTTCCTTATATCATGATAAAAGTTTATTATTCATGCTAGAATTGTATTAACCGGAAACATAAGACATGTGTGAATACATAGATAAACAGAGTGTCACTAGTATGCCTCTACTTGACTAGCTCGTTAATCAAAGATGGTTATGTTTCCTAAACATGGACAAAGAGTTGTCATTTGATTAACGGGATCACATCATTAGTTGAATGATTTGATTGACATGACCCATTCCATTAGCTTAGCACCCGATCGTTTAGTATGTTGCTATTGCTTTCTTCATGACTTATACATGTTCCTATGACTATGAGATTATGCAACTCCCGTTTGCCGGAGGAACACTTTGTGTGCTACCAAACGTCACAACGTAACTGGGTGATTATAAAGGAGATCTACAGGTGTCTCCAAAGGTACATGTTGGGTTGGCGTATTTTGAGATTAGGATTTGTCACTCCGATTGTCGGAGAGGTATCTCTGGGCCCTCTCGGTAATGCACATCACTTAAGCCTTGCAAGCATTGCAACTAATGAGTTAGTTGCGGTATGATGTATTACGGAACGAGTAAAGAGACTTGCCGGTAACGAGATTGAATTAGGTATGGGATACCGACGATCGAATCTCGGGCAAGTAACATACCGATGACAAAGGGAACAACGTATGTTGTTATGCGGTCTGACCGATAAAAGATCTTCGTAGAATATGTAGGAGCCAATATGAGCATCCAAGTTCCGCTATTGGTTATTGACCGGAGACATGTCTCGGTCATGTCTATCTTGTTCTCGAACCCGTAGGGTCCGCATGCTTAAGGTTACGATGAAAGTTATATTATGAGTTTATGCATTTTGATGTACCGAAGGTTGTTCGGAGTCCCGGATGTGATCACGGACATGACGAGGAGTCTCGAAATGGTCGAGACATAAAGATTGATATATTGGAAGCCTATGTTTGGATATCGGAAGTGTTCCGGGTGAAATCGGGATTTTACCGGAGTACCGGGAGGTTACCGGAACCCCCCGGGAAGTATATGAGCCTTAGTGGGCCTTAGTGGAAGAGAGGAGAGGTGGCCAGAGATGGGCCGCGCGCCCCTCCCCCCTTGGTCCGAATAGGACAAGGAGAGGGGGCCGGCCCCCCTTCCTCCTCTCTCTCCTTTTCCCCCCTCCGCGAATTCTATTCCAACTAGGAAAGGGGGGGAGTCCTACTCCCGGAAGGAGTAGGACTCCTCCTGGCGCGCCACCTCTTGGCCGGCCAGCCCCCCCCTTTGAGCCTTTATATACGGAGGCACGGGGCACCCCTAGAGACACAAGTTGATCCACGTGATCATATTCTTAGCCGTGTGCGGTGCCCCCTTCCACCATAGTCCTCGATAATATTGTAGCGGTGCTTAGGCGAAGCCCTGCGACGGTAGAACATCAAGATCGTCACCACGTCGTCGTGCTGACGGAACTCTTCCCCGACACTTTGCTGGATCGGAGTCCGGGGATCGTCATCGAGCTGAACGTGTGCTAGAACTCGGAGGTGCCGTAGTTTCGGTGCTTGATCGGTCGGGCCGTGGAGACGTACGACTACATCAACCAAGTTAACGCTTCCGTTGTCGATCTACAAGGGTACGTAGATCACACTCTCCCCTCTCGTTGCTATGCATCACCATGATCTTGCGTGTGCGTAGGAATTTTTTGAAATTACTACGAAACCCAACAGTGGCATCCGAGCCTAGGTTTTATGTGTTGATGTTATATGCACGAGTAGAACACAAGTGAGTTGTGGGCGATATAAGTCATACTGCTTACCAGCATGTCATACTTTGGTTCGGCGGTATTGTTGGACGAAGCGGCCCGGACCGACATTACGCGTACGCTTACGCGAGACCGGTTCTCCCGACGTGCTTTGCACAAAGGTGGCTAGCGGGTGACAGTTTCTCCAACTTTAGTTGAACCGAGTGTGGCTACGCCCGGTCCTTGCGAAGGTTAAAACAACACCAACTTGACAAACTATCGTTGTGGTTTTGATGCGTAGGTAAGATTGGTTCTTGCTTAAGCCCGTAGCAGCCACGTAAAACTTGCAACAACAAAGTAGAGGACGTCTAACTTGTTTTTGCAGGGCATGTTGTGATGTGATATGGTCAAGACATGATGCTAAATTTTATTGTATGAGATGATCATGTTTTGTAACCGAGTTATCGGCAACTGGCAGGAGCCATATGGTTGTCGCTTTATTGTATGCAATGCAATCGCGCTGTAATGCTTTACTTTATCACTAAGCGGTAGCGATAGTCGTGGAAGCATAAGATTGGCGAGACGACAACGATGCTACGATGGAGATCAAGGTGTCGCGCCGGTGACGATGGTGATCACGACGGTGCTTCGGAGATGGAGATCACAAGCACAAGATGATGATGGCCATATCATATCACTTATATTGATTGCATGTGATGTTTATCTTTTATGCATCTTATCTTGCTTTGATTGACGGTAGCATTATAAGATGATCTCTCACTAATTATCAAGAAGTGTTCTCCCTGAGTATGCACCGTTGCGAAAGTTCTTCGTGCTGAGACACCACGTGATGATCGGGTGTGATAGGCTCTACGTTCAAATACAACGGGTGCAAAACAGTTGCACACGCGGAATACTCAGGTTATACTTGACGAGCCAAGCATATACAGATATGGCCTCGGAACACGGAGACCGAAAGGTCGAGCGTGAATCATATAGTAGATATGATCAACATAGTGATGTTCACCAATGAAACTACTCCATCTCACGTGATGATCGGACATGGTTTAGTTGATTTGGATCACGTAATCACTTAGAGGATTAGAGGGATGTCTATCTAAGTGGGAGTTCTTAAGTAATATGATTAAATTGAACTTAAATTTATCATGAACTTAGTCCTGGTAGTATTTTGCAAATTATGTTATAGATCAATAGCTCGCGTTGTTGCTTCCCTGTGTTTATTTTGATATGTTCCTAGAGAAAATTGTGTTGAAAGATGTTAGTAGCAATGATGCGGATTGGATCCGTGATCTGAGGTTTATCCTCATTGCTGCACAGAAGAATTATGTCCTTGATGCACCGCTAGGTGACAGACCTATTGCAGGAGCAGATGCAGACGTTATGAACGTTTGGCTAGCTCAATATGATGACTACTTGATAGTTTAGTGCACCATACTTAAATGGCTTAGAATCGGGACTTCAAAGACGTTTTGAACGTCATGGACCATATGAGATGTTCCAGGAGTTGAAGTTAATATTTCAAGCAAATACCCGAGTTGAGAGATATGAAGTCTCCAACAAGTTCTATAGCTAAAAGATGGAGGAGAATCGCTCAACTAGTGAGCATGTGCTCAGATTGTCTGGGTACTACAATCGCTTGAATCAAGTGGGAGTTAATCTTCCAGATAAGATAGTGATTGACAGAATTCTCTAGTCACCATCACCAAGTTAGTAGAACTTCGTGATGAACTATAATATGCAAGGGATAACGGAAACAACTCCCAAGCTCTTCGTGATGCTGAAATCAACGAAGGTAGAAATCAAGAAAAACATCAAGTGTTGATGGTTGACAAGACCACTAGTTTCAAGAAAAGGGCAAAGGGAAGAAGGGGAACTTCAAGAAGAACGGCAAGCAAGTTGCTGCTCAAGTGAAGAAGCCCAAGTCTGATCCTAAGCCTGAGACTAAGTGCTTCTACTGCAAAGGGACTGGTCACTGGAAGCAGAACTACCCCAAGTGATTGGCGGATAAGAAGGATGGCAAAGTGAACATAAGTATATTTGATATACATGTTATTGATGTGTACTTTACTAGTGTTTATAGCAACCCCTCAGTATTTGATACTAGGTTCAGTTGCTAAGAGTAGTAACTCGAAACGGGAGTTGCAGAATAAACAGAGACTAGTTAAGGGTGAAGTGACGATGTGTGTTGGAAGTGGTTCCAAGATTGATATGATCATCATCACACACTCCCTATACTTTCGGGATTAGTGTTGAACCTAAATAAGTGTTATTTGGTGTTTGCGTTGAGCATGAATATGATTTGATCATGTTTATTGCAATACGGTTATTCATTAAAGTCAGAGAATAATTGTTGTTCTGTTTACATGAATAAAACCTTCGATGGTCATACACCCAATGAAACAAGTTCATTGGATCTCGATCGTAGTGATACACATATTCATAATATTGAAACCAAAAGATGCAAAGTTAATAATGATAGTGCAACTTATTTGTGGCACTGCCGTTTAGGTCATATTGGTGTAAAGCGCATGAAGAAACTCCATGCTGATGGGCTTTTGGAATCACTTGATTATGAATCACTTGATGCTTGCGAACCATGCCTTATGGGCAAGATGACTAAAACGCCGTTCTCCGGAACAATGAAGCAAGCAACAGATTTGTTGGAAATCATACATACTGATGTATGTGGTCCGATGAATATTAAGGCTTGCAGCAGGTATCATTATTTTCTGATCTTCACAGATGATTTGAGCAGATATGGGGATATCTACTTGATGAAACATAAGTCTGAAACATTTGAACAGTTCAAAGAATTTCAGAGTGAAGTGGAAAATCATCGTAACAAGAAAATAAAGTTTCTACGATCTGATCATGGAGAAGAGTATTTGAGTTATGAGTTTGGTCTTCAGTTAAAACAATGTGAAATAGTTTCACTACTCACGCCACCTGGAACACCACAGCATAATGGTGTGTCCAAATGTCATAACCGTACTTTATTAGATATGGTGCGACCTATGATGTCTCTTACCGATCTACCACTATCGTTTTGGGGTTATGCATTAAAGACAGCTGCATTCATGTTTAAAAGGGCACCATCTAAGTCCGTTGAGACGACACAATCTGAACTGTGGTTTGGCAAGAAACCAAAGTTGTCGTTTCTTAAAGTTTGGGATTGTGATGCTTATATGAAAAAATTTCATCCTGATAAGCTCAAACCCAAATCGGAGAAATATGTCTTCATAGGATACCCAAAGGAGACTATTGGGTACACCTTCTATCACAGATCCGAAGGCAAGACATTCATTGCTAAGAATGGATCCTTTCCAGAGAAGGAGTTTCTCTCGAAAGAAGTGAGTGGGAGGAAAGTAGAAAACTTGATAAGGTAATTGTACCATCTCCCTTATTGGAAAGTAGTTCATCACAGAAATCTGTTCTTGTGACTACTACACCAATTAGTGAGGAAGCTAATGATGATGATCATGTAACTTCAGATCAAGATACTACTGAACCTCGTAGATCAACCAGAGTGAGATCCGCGCTAGAGTGGTACGGTAATCCTGTTCTGGAAGTCATGCTGCTAGATCATGATGAACCTACGAACTATGAAGAAGCGATGGTGAGCCCAGATTCCACAAAATGGCTTGAAGCCATGAAATCTGAGATGGGATCCATGTATGAGAACAAAGTGTGGACTTTGGTTAACTTGCCCAATGATTGGCAAGCAATTGAGAATAAATGGATCTTCAAGAAGAAGACTGACGCCGACGGTAATATTACTGTCTACATAGCTCGACTTGTCACAAAAGGGTTTCGGCAAGTTCAAGGGATTGACTACGATGAGACCTTCTCACCCGTAGCGATGCTTAAGTCTGTCCGAATCATGTTAGCAATTGCCGCATTTTATGATTATGAAATTTGGCAGATGGATGTCAAAACTGCATTCCTGAATGGATTTCTGGAAGAAGAGTTGTATATGATGCAACCAGAAGGTTTTGTCAATCCAAAGGGAGCTAACAAAATAAGCAAGCTCCAGCGATCCATCTATGGACTGGTGCAAGCATCTCGGAGTTGGAATAAACGCTTTGATAGTATGATCAAAGCATATAGATTTATACAGACTTGCGATGAAGCCTATATTTACAAGAAAGTGAGTCGGAGCACTATAACATTTCTGATAAGTATATGTGAATGACATATTGTTGATCTGAAATAATGTAGAATTATTCTGCAAAGCATAAAGGAGTGTTTGAAAGGAGTTTTTCAAAGAAAGACCTCGGTGAAGCTGCTTACATATTGAGCATCAAGATCTATAGAGATAGATCAAGACGCTTGATAAGTTTTTTTCAATGAGTACATACCTTGACAAGATTTTGAAGTAGTTCAAAATGGAACAGTCATAGAAAGGGTTCTTACCTGTGTTACAAGGTATGAAATTGAGTAAGACTCAAAGCCCGACCACAGCAGAAGATAGAAAGAGAATGAAAGTCATTCCCTATGCCTCAGCCATAGGTTCTATAAAGTATGCCATGCTGTGTACCAGATCTATTGTATACCCTACACTGATTTTGACAAGGGAGTACAATAGTGATCTAGGAGTAGATCACTGGACAGCGGTCAAAATTATCCTTAGTGGAATAAGGATATGTTTCTCGATTATGGAGGTGACAAAAGGTTCGTCGTAAAGAGTTACATCGATGCAAGTTTTGACACTGATCTAGATAACTTTAAGTCTCAATCTGGATACATATTGAAAGTGGGAGCAATTAGCTAGAGTAGCTCCGTGCAGAGCATTGTTGACATAGATATTTGCAAAATACATACGGATCTGAATATGGCAGACCCGTTGACTAAAATTCTCTCACAAGCAAAACATGATCACACCTTAGTACTCTTTGGGTGTTAATCACATAGCGATGTGAACTAGATTACTGAATCTAGTAAACCCTTTGGGTGTTGGTCACATGGCGATGTGAACTATGGGTGTTAATCACATGATGATGTGAACTATCGATGTTAATCACATGGTGATGTGATCTAGATTATTGACTCTAGTGCAAGTGGGAGACTGAAGGAAATATGCCCTAGAGGCAATAATAAAGTTATTATTTATTTCCTTATATCATGATAAAAGTTTATTATTCATGCTAGAATTGTATTAACCGGAAACATAATACATGTGTGAATACATAGACAAACAGAGTGTCACTAGTATGCCTCTACTTGACTAGCTCGTTAATCAAAGATGGTTATGTTTCCTAACCATGGACAAAGAGTTGTCATTTGATTAACGGGATCACATCATTAGTTGAATGATCTGATTGACATGACCCATTCCATTAGCTTAGCACCCGATCGTTTAGTATGTTGCTATTGCTTTCTTCATGACTTATACATGTTCCTATGACTATGAGATTATGCAACTCCCGTTTGCCGGAGGAACACTTTGTGTGCTACCAAACGTCACAACGTAACTGGGTGATTATAAAGGAGCTCTACAGGTGTCTCCAAAGGTACATGTTGGGTTGGCGTATTTCGAGATTAGGATTTGTCACTCCGATTGTCGAGAGGTATCTCTGGGCCCTCTCGGTAATGCACATCACTTAAGCCTTGCAAGCATTGCAACTAATGAGTTAGTTGCGGGATGATGTATTACGGAACGAGTAAAGAGACTTGCCGGTAACGAGATTGAACTAGGTATGGGATACCGACGATCGAATCTCGGGCAAGTAACATACCGATGACAAAGGGAACAACGTATGTTGTTATGCGGTCTGACCGATAAAAGATTTTCGTAGAATATGTAGGAGCCAATATGAGCATCCAGGTTCCGCTATTGGTTATTGACCGGAGACGTGTCTCGGTCATGTCTACATTGTTCTCGAACCCGTAGGGTCCGCACGCTTAAGGTTTCGATGACAGTTACATTATGAGTTTATACATTTTGATGTACTGAAGTTTGTTTGGAGTCCCGGATGTGATCACGGACATGACGAGGAGTCTCGAAATGGTCGAGACATAAAGATTGATATATTGGAAACCTATGTTTGGATATCGGAAGTGTTCCGGGTGAAATCGGGATTTTACCGGAGTACCGGGAGGTTACCGGAACCCCCCGGGAAGTATATGGGCCTTAGTGGGCCTTAGTGGAAGAGATGAGAGGTGGCCAGAGATAGGCCGCGCACCCCTCCCCCCCTTGGTCCGAATAGGACAAGGAGAGGGGGCCGGCCCCCCTTCCTCCTCTCTCTCATTTTCCCCCCTCCGCGAATCCTATTCGAATTAGGAAAGGGGGGGAGTCCTACTCCCGGAAGGAGTAGGACTCCTCCTGGCGCGCCACCTCTTGGCCGGCCAACCCCCCCTTTGAGCCTTTATATACGGAGGCACGGGGCACCTCTAGAGACACAAGTTGATCCACGTGATCATATTCTTAGCCGTGTGCGGTGCCCCCTTCCACCATAGTCCTCGATAATATTGTAGCGGTGCTTAGGCGAAGCCCTGCGACGGTAGTACATCAAGATCGTCACCACGCCGTCGTGCTGACGGAACTCTTCCCCGACACTTTGCTGGATCGGAGTCCGGGGATCGTCATCGAGCTGAACGTGTGCTAGAACTCGGAGGTGCCGTAGTTTCGATGCTTGATCGGTCGGGCCGTGGAGACATACGACTACATCAACCAAGTTAACGCTTCCGTTGTCGATCTACAAGGGTACGTAGATCACACTCTCCCCTCTCGTTGCTATGCATCACCATGATCTTGCGTGTGCGTAGGAATTTTTTGAAATTACTACGAAACCCAACAGTGGCATCCGAGCCTAGGTTTTATGTGTTGATGTTATATGCACGAGTAGAACACAAGTGAGTTGTGGGCGATATAAGTCATACTGCTTACCAGCATGTCATACTTTGGTTCGGCGGTATTGTTGGACGAAGCGGCCCGGACCGACATTACGCGTACGCTTACGCGAGACCGGTTCTCCCGACGTGCTTTGCACAAAGGTGGCTAGCGGGTGACAGTTTCTCCAACTTTAGTTGAACCGAGTGTGGCTACGCCCGGTCCTTGCGAAGGTTAAAACAACACCAACTTGACAAACTATCGTTGTGGTTTTGATGCGTAGGTAAGATTGGTTCTTGCTTAAGCCCGTAGCAGCCACGTAAAACTTGCAACAACAAAGTAGAGGACGTCTAACTTGTTTTTGCAGGGCATGTTGTGATGTGATATGGTCAAGACATGATGCTAAATTTTATTGTATGAGATGATCATGTTTTGTAACCGAGTTATCGGCAACTGGCAGGAGCCATATGGTTGTCGCTTTATTGTATGCAATGCAATCGCGCTGTAATGCTTTACTTTATCACTAAGCGGTAGCGATAGTCGTGGAAGCATAAGATTGGCGAGACGACAACGATGCTACGATGGAGATCAAGGTGTCGCGCCGGTGACGATGGTGATCACGACGGTGCTTCGGAGATGGAGATCACAAGCACAAGATGATGATGGCCATATCATATCACTTATATTGATTGCATGTGATGTTTATCTTTTATGCATCTTATCTTGCTTTGATTGACGGTAGCATTATAAGATGATCTCTCACTAATTATCAAGAAGTGTTCTCCCTGAGTATGCACCGTTGCGAAAGTTCTTCGTGCTGAGACACCACGTGATGATCGGGTGTGATAGGCTCTACGTTCAAATACAACGGGTGCAAAACAGTTGCACACGCGGAATACTCAGGTTATACTTGACGAGCCAAGCATATACAGATATGGCCTCGGAACACGGAGACCGAAAGGTCGAGCGTGAATCATATAGTAGATATGATCAACATAGTGATGTTCACCAATGAAACTACTCCATCTCACGTGATGATCGGACATGGTTTAGTTGATTTGGATCACGTAATCACTTAGAGGATTAGAGGGATGTCTATCTAAGTGGGAGTTCTTAAGTAATATGATTAAATTGAACTTAAATTTATCATGAACTTAGTCCTGGTAGTATTTTGCAAATTATGTTATAGATCAATAGCTCGCGTTGTTGCTTCCCTGTGTTTATTTTGATATGTTCCTAGAGAAAATTGTGTTGAAAGATGTTAGTAGCAATGATGCGGATTGGATCCGTGATTTGAGGTTTATCCTCATTACTGCACAGAAGAATTATGTCCTTGATGCACCGCTAGGTGACAGACCTATTGCAGGAGCAGATGCAGACGTTATGAACGTTTGGCTAGCTCAATATGATGACTACTTGATAGTTTAGTGCACCATACTTAAATGGCTTAGAATCGGGACTTCAAAGACGTTTTGAACGTCATGGACCATATGAGATGTTCCAGGAGTTGAAGTTAATATTTCAAGCAAATACCCGAGTTGAGAGATATGAAGTCTCCAACAAGTTCTATAGCTAAAAGATGGAGAAGAATCGCTCAACTAGTGAGCATGTGCTCAGGTTGTCTGGGTACTACAATCGCTTGAATCAAGTGGGAGTTAATCTTCCAGATAAGATAGTGATTGACAGAATTCTCTAGTCACCATCACCAAGTTAGTAGAACTTCGTGATGAACTATAATATGCAAGGGATAACGGAAACAACTCCCAAGCTCTTCGTGATGCTGAAATCAATGAAAGTAGAAATCAAGAAAAACATCAAGTGTTGATGGTTGACAAGACCACTAGTTTCAAGAAAAGGGCAAAGGGAAGAAGGGGAACTTCAAGAAGAACGGCAAGCAAGTTGCTGCTCAAGTGAAGAAGCGCAAGTCTGATACTAAGCCTGAGACTAAGTGATTCTGCTGCAAAGGGACTGGTCACTGGAAGCAGAACTACCCCAAGTGATTGGCGGATAAGAAGGATGGCAAAGTGAACATAAGTATATTTGATATACATGTTATTGATGTGTACTTTACTAGTGTTTATAGCAACCCCTCGGTATTTGATACTGGTTCAGTTGCTAAGAGTAGTAACTCGAAACAGGAGTTGCAGAATAAACAGAGACTAGTTAAGGGTGAAGTGACGATGTGTGTTGGAAGTAGTTCCAAGATTGATATGATCATCATCACACACTCCCCTATACTTTCGGGATTAGTGTTGAACCTAAATAAGTGTTATTTGGTTTTTGCGTTGAACATGAATATGATTTGATCATGTTTATTGCAATACGGTTATTCATTAAAATCAGAGAATAATTGTTGTTCTGTTTACATGAATAAAACCTTCGATGGTCATACACCCAATGAAACAAGTTCATTGGATCTCGATCGTAGTGATACACATATTCATAATATTGAAACCAAAAGATGCAAAATTAATAATGATAGCGCAACTTATTTGTGGCACTGTTGTTTAGGTCATATTGGAGTAAAGCGCATGAAGAAACTCCATGCTGATGGGCTTTTGGAATCACTTGATTATGAATCACTTGATGCTTACGAACCATGCCTTATGGGCAAGATGACTAAAACGCCGTTCTCCGGAACAATGAAGCAAGCAATAGATTTGTTGGAAATCATACATACTGATGTATGTGGTCCGATGAATATTAAGGCTTGCAGCAGGTATCATTATTTTCTGACCTTCACAGATGATTTGAGCAGATATGGGGATATCTACTTGATGAAACATAAGTCTGAAACATTTGAAAAGTTCAAAGAATTTCAGAGTGAAGTGGAAAATCATCGTAACAAGAAAATAAAGTTTCTACGATCTGATCGTGGAGAAGAGTATTTGAGTTATGAGTTTGGTCTTCAGTTAAAACAATGTGAAATAGTTTCACTACTCATGCCACCTGGAACACCACAGCATAATGGTGTGTCCGAACGTCATAACCGTACTTTATTAGATATGGTGCGACCTATGATGTCTCTTACCGATCTACCACTATCGTTTTGGGGTTATGCATTAAAGACAGCTGCATTCATGTTTAAAAGGGCACCATCTAAGTCTGTTGAGACGACACAATCTGAACTGTGGTTTGGCAAGAAACCAAAGTTGTCGTTTCTCAAAGTTTGGGATTGTGATGCTTATATGAAAAAGTTTCATCCTGATAAGCTCAAACCCAAATCGGAGAAATATGTCTTCATAGGATACCCAAAGGAGACTATTGGGTACACCATCTATCACAGATCCGAAGGCAAGACATTCGTTGCTAAGAATGATCCTTTCCAGAGAAGGAGTTTCTCTCGAAAGAAGTGAGTGGGAGGAAAGTAGAAAACTTGATAAGGTAATTGTACCATCTCCCTTATTGGAAAGTAGTTCATCACAGAAATCTGTTCTTGTGACTACTACACCAATTAGTGAGGAAGCTAATGATGATGATCATGTAACTTCAGATCAAGATACTACTGAACCTCGTAGATCAACCAGAGTGAGATCCGCGCCAGAGTGGTACGGTAATCCTGTTCTGGAAGTCATGCTGCTAGATCATGATGAACCTACGAACTATGAAGAAGCGATGGTGAGCCCAGATTCCGCAAAATGGCTTGAAGCCATGAAATCTTAGATGGGATCCATGTATGAGAACAAAGTGTGGACTTTGGTTGACTTGCCCAATGATCGGCAAGCAATTGAGAATAAATGGTTCTTCAAGAAGAAGACTGACACCAACGGTAATATTACTGTCTACAAAGCTCGACTTGTCGCAAAAGGGTTTCGGCAAGTTCAAGGGATTGACTACGATGAGACCTTCTCACCCGTAGCGATGCTTAAGTCTGTCCGAATCATGTTAGCAATTGCCGCATTTTATGATTATGAAATTTGGCAGATGGATGTCAAAACTGCATTCCTGAATGGATTTCTGGAAGAAGAGTTGTATATGATGCAACCAGAAGGTTTTGTCAATCCAAAGGGAGCTAACAAAATAAGCAAGCTCCAGCGATCCATCTATGGACTGGTGCAAGCATCTCGGAGTTGGAATAAACGCTTTGATAGTATCATCAAAGCATATAGATTTATACAGACTTGCGGCGAAGCCTGTATTTACAAGAAAGTGAGTGGGAGCACTATAACATTTCTGATAAGTATATGTGAATGCCATATTGTTGATCTGAAATAATGTAGAATTATTCTGCAAAGCATAAAGGAGTGTTTGAAAGGAGTTTTCCAAAGAAAGACCTCGGTGAAGCTGCTTACATATTGAGCATCAAGATCTATAGAGATAGATCAAGACGCTTGATAAGTTTTTTTCAATGAGTACATACGTTGACAAGATTTTGAAGTAGTTCAAAATGGAACAGTCATAGAAAGGGTTCTTACCTGTGTTACAAGGTATGAAATTGAGTAAGACTCAAAGCCCGACCACGGCAGAAGATAGAAAGAGAATGAAAGTCATTCCCTATGCCTCAGCCATAGGTTCTATAAAGTATGCCATGCTGTGTATCAGATCTATTGTATACCCTACACTGATTTTGGCAAGGGAGTACAATAGTGATCTAGGAGTAGATCACTGGACAACGGTCAAAATTATCCTTAGTGGAATAAGGATATGTTTCTCGATTATGGAGGTGACAAAATTATCGATGCAAGTTTTGACACTGATCTAGATAACTTTAAGTCTCAATCTGGATACATATTGAAAGTGGGAGCAATTAGCTAGAGTAGCTCTGTGCAGAGCATTGTTGACATAGATATTTGCAAAATACATACGGATCTGAATATGGCAGACCCGTTGACTAAAATTCTCTCACAAGCAAAACATGATCACACCTTAGTACTCATTGGGTGTTAATCACATAGCGATGTGAACTAGATTACTGAATCTAGTAAATCCTTTAGGTGTTGGTCACATGGCGATGTGAACTATGGGTGTTAATCACATGATGATGTGAACTATCGATGTTAATCACATGGTGATGTGATCTAGATTATTGACTCTAGTGCAAGTGGGAGACTGAAGGAAATATGCCCTAGAGGCAATAACAAAGTTATTATTTATTTCCTTATATCATGATAAAAGTTTATTATTCATGCTAGAATTGTATTAACCGGAAACATAATACGTGTGTGAATACATAGACAAACAGAGTGTCACTAGTATGCCTCTACTTGACTAGCTCGTTAATAAAAGATGGTTATGTTTCCTAACCATGGACAAAGAGTTGTCATTTGATTAACGAGAACACATCATTAGTTGAATGATCTGATTGACATGACCCATTCCATTAGCTTAGCACCCGACCATTTAGTATGTTGCTATTGCTTTCTTCATGACTTATACATGTTCCTATGACTATGAGATTATGCAACTCCCGTTTGCCGGAGGAACACTTTGTGTGCTACCAAACGTCACAACGTAACTGGGTGATTATAAAGGAGCTCTACAGGTGTCTCCAAAGGTACATGTTGGGTTGGCGTATTTCGAGATTAGGATTTGTCACTCCGATTGTCGGAGAGGTATCTTTGGGGCCTCTCGGTAATGCACATCACTTAAGCCTTGCAAGCATTGCAACTAATGAGTTAGTTGCAGGATGATGTATTACGGAATGAGTAAAGAGACTTGCCGGTAATGAGATTGAACTAGGTATTGGATACCGACGATCGAATCTCGTGCAAGTAACATACCGATGACAAAGGGAACAACGTATGTTGTTATGCGGTCTGACCGATAAAAGATCTTCGTAGAATATGTAGGAGCCAATATGAGCATCCAGGTTCCGCTATTGGTTATTGACCGGAGACGTGTCTCGGTCATGTCTACATTGTTCTCGAACCCGTAGGGTCCGCACGCTTAAGGTTACGATGACAGTTATATTATGAGTTTATGCATTTTGATGTACCGAAGGTTTTTCGGAGTCCCGGATGTGATCACGGACATGACTAGGAGTCTCGAAATGGTCGAGACATAAAGATTGATATATTGGAAGCCTATGTTTGGATATCGGAAGTGTTCCGGGTGAAATCGGGATTTTACCGAAGTACCAGGAGGTTACCGGAACCCCCGAGAAGTATATGGGCCTTAGTGGGCCTTAGTGGAAGAGAGGAGAGGTGGCCAGAGATGGGCCGCGCGCCCCTCCCCCCTTGGTACGAATAGGACAAGGAGAGGGGGCCGGCCCCCCTTCCTCCTCTCTCTCCTTTTTCCCCCTCCGCGAATCCTATTCCAACTAGGAAAGGGGGGGAGTCCTACTCCTGGAAGGAGTAGGACTCCTCCTGGCGCGCCACCTCTTGGCCGGCCAGCCCCCCCTTTGAGCCTTTATATACGGAGGCACGGGGCACCTCTAGAGACACAAGTTGATCCACGTGATCATATTCTTAGCCGTGTGCGGTGCCCCCTTCCACCATAGTCCTCGGTAATATTGTAGCGGTGCTTAGGCGAAGCCCTGCGACGGTAGAACATCAAGACTGTCACCAGGCCGTCTTGCTGACGGAACTCTTCCCTGACACTTTGCTGGATCGGAGTCCAGGGATCGTCATCGAGCTAAACGTGTGCTAGAACTCGGAGGTGCCGTAGTTTCGGTGCTTGATCGGTCGGGCCGTGGAGACGTACGACTACATCAACCAAGTTAACGCTTCCGTTGTCGATCTACAAGGGTACGTAGATCACACTCTTCCCCTCTTGTTGCTATGCATCACCATGATCTTGCGTGTGCGTAGGAATTTTTTTGAAATTACACGAAACCCAACACACCCTCCCACGACTATCATTTATTCGAAGAGGCCTTTGGAGCTCCTCACATGGATCTCTTTGGGCCTCCATCCTTCGATAGTCTTGGAGGTAGGAAGTATTGCTTGGTGATTGTGGATGACTACTCAAGGTACACGTGGGTGTATTTCTTCAAGAGGAAGAGCGAGACCCAACAAACCGTCATTGACTTTGCAAATGAAGCACAACGTCAACACAATGCAAAGATCTTGACAATAAGAAGTGACAACGGCACCGAGTTCAAGAACTACACCTTGGATGAATTTCTTAGTGATGAGGGAATCAAGAATCAATATTTCGCACCATACACCCCCGAATAAAATGGTGTTGCAGAGAGGAAGAACCGGATGTTGATGGATGCGGCAAGGACCATGATGGCAGAGTTCAAGTCTCCGTACAACTTTTGGGCCGAAGCCATCAACACCACATGTCATGCATCCAATCGGCTCTACCTCCGCAAGGGCTTGAACAAGACTCCATATGAGATACTCACCGGTAACAAGCCCAATCTCAAGTACTTCTGGGTATTCGGGTGTAAGTGTTTCATTCTCAAGAAAGGTGTTCGGTTGTCTAAATTTGAGGCTAGAGCTTATGAGGGCATATTTGTTGGTTATGCTACAAACTCTCATGCTTACCGTGTCCTCAATAAATCCATGGGACTTATTGAGGAGACGTGTAACGTGGAGTTTGATGAGAATAACGGCTCCCAAGTGGAGCAAAGTGGCACTTGTGATGTAGGTGATGAAATTCCTCCCCAAGCCATAAGAAGAATGGGTGTTGGCTTTATCCTACCCATTGAGGAGCCCCTTGTGGCCGAAGGAGAAGGACAAAGCTCCACTCAAGTGGAGCCATCACCAACCCAAGGCCCACACGCTTCCGAAGAACAACATGAAGGCCCTCATCCTCAAGAACATAACCAAGGGCAAGATCACGCTCAAGACGGTGTTGACACATCAAGTGATGCCCAAGGTCAAGTTCTCTCCCCGAGCAAGTTCAAGAACAAGAACAAGCCCAAGACGACGCTCAAGATGATCAAGTGACCACTCCTCGTCTCACCCCCGAGGAGGAATTAGAGCGCCGTGCCGCCAAGGTTGCTTCCAAGCTCTCCACCAAGGATCATCTCATGACGAATCTGCTTGGAAGCTTAAGAAAGGGGGTAAGCACTCGTAGACAATTAGAAAATTATTGTGAGCATCACGCGTTTGTCTCTTGTGTGGAACCCCACAAGGTCTATGAAGAGCTAGAAGATCCGGATTGGCTCAATGCCATGCATGAAGAACTCAACAACTTCGAGCGCAACAAAGTGTGGAGATTGGTGCCAAGACCGACCGGGAATCACAATGTCATAGGAACCAAGTGGATATTTAAGAACAAGCAAGATGCCCATGGGATTATCATTCGCAACAAGGCTCATTTGGTAGCACAAGGCTACTCCCAAGTCGAGGGTATCGACTATGGTGAAACCTTTGCTCCCGTTGCTCGTCTTGAATCCATTCGCATGTTGATTGCATATGCTTCTCATCATAACTTTAAGTTACAACAAATGGATGTGAAGAGTTCTTTTCTTAATGGTCCTATTAATGAGTTGGTTTACGTCAAGCAACCCCCCGGGTTCAAGGATCCCTACTTTCCTGATGATGTGTATCAACTCGATAAGGCATTCTATGGCCTTAAACAAGCCCCACGTGCGTGGTATGACCACCTTACCGAGTTGTTACAAGACCGTGGTTTTGAAGTTGGGATAATCGACCCCACTCTTTTTACTAAGAAGGTCAAAGGGGAGTTGTTTGTATGCTATTATCTTTGGTTCTCCTAACAAAGCTTTCAATGAGGAATTTTCCGCTCTCATGACCTCAAAGTTCGAGATGTCCTCCATGGGAGAGTTGAAGTTCTTTCTAGGGTTCGAAGTGAAGCAAAGAAGAGAAGGAACCTTCATCAATCAATCCAAATACACTCAAGACATGCTCAAGAGATTCAAGCTAAGTGACATCAAGCCGGCTTCCACTCCAATGCCCACCAAGTGCCAACTTGACTTAGATCCCAATGGTAAAGTGGTGGATCAAAAGGTATATTGTTCCATGATTGGATCCTTGCTTTACCTTTGTGCATCTAGACCGGACATCATGTTGAGTGTGGGAATTTGTGCATGGTTTCAAGCCACACCTAAGGAAAGTCACTATGTGGCAGTCAAACGAATCTTTCGATATTTGGCTCATACCCCAAACTTTGGCTTATGGTACCCAAGAGGATCAAACTTCAAGCTTGTAGGGTACTCGTATTCCGATTGGGCGGGAGACAAAGTGGATAGGAAGTCCACTTTCGGAGGGTGACAATTCCTTGGTTGCTCTTTGGTAAGTTGGTCTTCCAAAAAGCAAAGTTGTGTGTCTCTCTCGTCCACTGAGGCGGAGTATGTTGCCGCCGGTAGTTGTTGTGCACAACTCCTATGGATGAGGCAAACTTTAAAGGACTACGGTGTCACTTGTGACAAAGTGCCTCTTTGGTGTGACAATGAAAGTGCCATCAAGATCTCTCTCAACCCGGTGCAACACTTCAAGACGAAGCATATTGAGATTCGGTATCACTTCATCCGGGATCACATTAGGCGAGGAGAGATCGAGCTCAACTATGTCAACACTCATGACAACCTTGCAGATATTTTCACGAAGCCCTTGGATGAAGTAAGATTTCACGAGTTAAGGCATGAGCTAAATATCATTGATTCGAGCAATGTGGCTTGAACCCTTGCACATCCCACCACGCTCATTTTGTTGTCTAGTTTAGGTGTAGGCATGGACATAGGGGGAGTGTTGTTCTCTCAATGAACTCTCCCTCCCCCCATTATGCATAAATTGATCAAGTCTTTCACTTTAGCCATTGTTGATGGTACTTGTGCTTCAAAGACGAGTTTTGGTCATGGGCCCAAGGTTAAAATCTTCGCGGCGCCATACCTTTTGACTCAAACAAAGGTGGCCTCGGCCACTGCCCTCTTTTGAGAGGTGTGTCTTGGTCGTTTGCTGGTGTGCTCTTTTTTGCCGTTTTTGTCTTTCCTTCGAGCAAAAGCCTTGTTTGTTTGGTTGCCGTGGCGTGCTGGGCGGTACTACCGCTGGTGGTGCGCGGTACTACCGCTCATAAGCGGTACTACCGCCCCCAGCACGGTACTACCGCTGAGGGACGGGACCAGGGGGTTATATCGGGGCAAGGGAAGGTTTCTTCTCCCCCATACCCATTCACTTCGCCCCCTCTTTCCTCTTCCTCTCTCCAGTCTTCACTCGCCGCAGGAGGGCTTCGGCGGATCTCCGTCTCCGGGGCGTCCCTCTCCATTTCCTTTGGTGGAGTCGATCCCCACCCCATTCTCTTGTCATGGATGTCGGTATTGCCCCCGTTCCTTCTTTCCTTTTGTCTCGTTTTCAGATCTTGTTTCTTAGGGGCAATGGTGGTTGCATCTCTAGATTTTTGGCTAAATCTAGGCTTGAGTTGGTTGGAGAAGGCAACTAGACTATCTCGATTAGAGTTTGGTAGGAATATTTTTGAATTTGGCAGGCCGGTAGTACCGGATCTGACCACGGTAGTAGGAAACCGTTGTTTCTCCGCCTCGTGTTATAGGAAACTGTTGTTTCTCCGCCTCAAGCAGTACTACCACTCTTGTTGGAGCGGTACTACCGCTTGACCTCGAGCGGTACTACCGCTCTATTTGGGGCGGTACTACCGCTTGGGCGGTACAACCGTGGGCATGTCACGGTACTACCGCTGCATGTCAAATTCCATCAAATTCCTACCTTACCTTGATTATTTTTGTTGTGTTTGTTGGCTTATGCTCGTTCTTTCTGGTTGTTTTGCGTGTTCTTGTGTTTAGCTCCAGGTGATGACCATTCTGAGCATCAAGCTCGCCGTATCAACCCCGGGTCAAAACGCTACTGCACCTCTGAGCCAGCCGGTGGCTCCTCAAGCACCCAACCGCCTCCAGCAAGTGCATCCGCAAGTGTTCCTCCACCTCCTCAGCAAACGAAGAGATCTGCCAACAAGCCAAAAGGGAAGACTGTGACTGAGATGACCAACAAGGAGTTTTGGGAGAAGCGGCGCCGCAACCCCTATGCGGTGGACCAAGAACCCACTTTGGTCAACCGCCCGTTCTGGAACCGTTTTCAGTTTGCCATCTACTTTGGTGTGATCAAGGCCAAGAAGAATCTCTTTGTTGATGTTCGCTCCATTGACACTGATGCTATGGAGAAGGACCCGGAGTACTTTGGCGAAGCCCTTCAGATGTGCACTCAGCTGAACATTCTCAGGATCATGCAATTCAACAAGGATTTTGATGCGGATTTGGTGGCTCAATTCTATGCCACCGTCCATCTTGGGACGAATGTCGATAGGACTCTGACATGGATGACCAATGGCAAGCTGCTTTCCGTCAAGTGGAAGGCTTTCATGGAGTTACTTGATGTGGTTGATCACGGGCTTGAGACTCCTGTCGGTTTCCGCCCTCACCGCAATGCTACGTCCACCCACAAGCAAGCCCTTTGGCCCTACTGCACTGTGAAAGTTCACCCAGTAACTGAGAAGAAGACCTATGAGCTGTCTCCGTATCTGGACATTCTTCATCGCATCTTCCGTGAGACTCTCTTCCCTCAGACCGGGAATCTGGATATGGTCCACTCTTACCTCGTGGACATGCTCCTTTTCTGTCAGCATGAGAAGGAAGCAAGCACTGGAGAGAGCCTGGATATTTCTCATGTCATGTGGTCTGAACTTCTCTCTGCCGTGTCTGAGCGCAAGTGCCCTATATATGGTCCATTCATCATGAGGCTCATTGAGAGGGCCTGGGCACAGAATTATCCCAGAGTATTGCTAGAAACTGGAGACTTGGTTTCTCATGGGATCAAGCGTCTGAGGAAGAAGGACAATTGGGCCACCCTAGCACCTCACATAGGGGGTCCGTCTGCTGCTGCTGCCATGGGGGATCCGTCTGCTGCTGCTGCTGCCATGGGGCCGAGGGTGGGGCTGCTACTGATGATCATGAGGAGGACTTTGGGCCCTCTAGTACAGAACCATCATGGGCACAGAAGCTTAAACGCAAGATGAAGAAGCTTTTCTGCACGGAGTCTCATGGCCAGTACATGACTCATGTGGCGGAGAAGCATGCCAGGACGCGCCACAAGCAGCTCATGCGTTGATGGGAGCGACAGTTGCCAGTGGGTCTGAGGGTCAGATCACTGAAGAGGAGGAATGGATTCATCAGCATTGCCCTTGGACCGACTCCGATGCCGAGCAGTTTTCGACCCACGATGAAGATGCAGAGATGTGATGTTCGAGATCTTCTTCTTCCCATCACCTGGAGTCGTAGCGTCACTCTTTGCCCTTTTTGGTGTCTTGCTGCCAAAGGGGGAGAGAGTGTAGGGATTTGTGTTATTGCCGTGCTTTGAGTCGTCTTGTGGTTTCTTGTGTGTTCTCTTGGTGTCTTTATTTGGTTTGGTTTGGTGCCTGTGAGACCTAAGTTCTAGACATATGGTGTGAGACATATGCTCCCTATCGCTACCTTATTACTTATGTCTATTCAGTACTGTAGTTTATTATGAGATGCATGCTTGTCCTATTTTATTCTCTTCTCTCATATATCTTGTGCTTAGTATTGTTGGACTATAAAATATAGGGGGAGTGTTGATCCGAATGTGTGTGTCTTGCTCCGAATGCTCCACTATCTAGGTGCACACATTCTGGGGGAGACCGTCTTTATTTTGTAGTTCAGAGTTTTCTTCTTTTATTTCTTTTCCTTGCACAAATCCCTAGTTGTCATCAATCCACCAAAAAGGGGGAGATTGTTATGGCATATCTCTCTCAAGGTAGTTTTGGTGATTGATGACAACATGTTTGCGGACTAATCTTGTGCTTTGAATAATTCACAGATTCTCCCCTGGCACGAGACGTTTTCTTCCCCTCGGAGTGTATTTCAAGACGGTGTAGCTCTTTCGTTTCTTTCTCGGTGGACTAGTTGCGTAGAGGGCACCGTACTATCAAGAGGGGGTCCGCTGGGGTATTGAATGGGTGGAATCAACACGTACACATCAGCTTCTCACCCTCCGAGCTTTTCCATTCCATTGTAGAGATCTCTCCTCTCTTCCTTGCCATGTCTGGGTCCAAGCGGTAGTACCGCGCAACCCAGTGGTAGTACCGCTGAGGAGCCACAAGCGGCAGTACCACTCCACAGCGGTAGTACCGCCCGTGGCTCCACAGCAGTAGTACCGCTGGGGTGCCTGGCACCTTCGCCTCGTCCTCAGCCTCTTTGGAGAGATTCTCTCTCTCTCTTCTGTGCCCCAGCGGTAGTACCGCACTACCAGCGGTAGTACCGCCAAAGGGTCACAAGCGGCAGTACCGCTCCACGGCGGTAGTACCGCCCGTGACCCCGCTGCCATAGTACCGTTGCGCTATGTGGCTCCTACCGCCTCGACTCGAGGGGTATTTTTCTCGTGTCGGGTTTTGCGGCACTAGTTGTGGTTGTAGAGGCGGTAGTACTGTTCCAAGAGCGGTAGTACCGCCCCTACCACCGTGGTAGTACCGCGTTGGGTCCTATTCCCTACTAGTCTCCTCTGCGCGGTAGTGCCGCTGGCTGGCGCGGCAGTACCGCTGACCTGGCGGTAGTACCGCCCCCTCTCAGCGGTAGTACCGCCCTGTGCGGGGCTGGTTGGTGAGGGGCAACAGTTGGATTGTTGCCCCCACTATAAAAGGGAGTCCCCTTCTTCTCTTTGACCTACCTCTTCCTCCCCCAAAGCTCCATTTATTGCTCAAGCTCCATTAAATGCTCCAAGCTCCATTTTCGCCCGATCTATCTCTCTAGCCAATCAAACTTATTGATTTGCTCGGGAGTGGTTGAGAAGGCCCCTATCTACACTTCCACCAAGGGATTTTCGATTCCCCCACTCATCCCTAGCGGATCTTGTTACTCTTGGGTGTTTGAGCACCCTAGACGGTTGAGGTCACCACGAAGCCATAGTCCATTGTGGTGAAGCTTCGTGGTTTTGTTGGGAGCCTCTGATTAAGTTGTGGAGACTGCCCCAACCTTGTTTGTAAAAGTTCGGTCGCCGCCTTCAAGGGCACCAATAGTGGAATCACGGCATCTCGCATTGTGTGAGGGCATGAGGAGAATACGGTGGCCCTAGTGGCTTCTTGGGGAGCATCGTGCCTTCACATCGCTCCAACGGAGACATATTTCCCCTCAAAGGGAAGGAACTTCGGTAACACATCCTCGTCTTCACCGGATCCACTCTTGGTTATCTCTTACCTTTACTTGTGCAAGCTCTTTAGTGTTACTTCTCTTGCTTGCTTGCTTGCTTGCTTGCTTGCTTGCTTGCTTGTTGGTAGTGCATCATATAGGTTGCTCACCTAGTTGCACATCTAGACAACCTACTTTGATGTAAAGTTTAATTTGATAAAGAAAAGTTAAAAATTGGTAGTTGCCTATTCACCCCCTCTAGTCAACCATATCGATCCTTTCAATGGGTATCCAGATCCCGCTGTTGGTTATTGACCGGAGAGTCGTCTCGGTCATGTCTGCATGTCTCCCGAACCCGTAGGGTCTACACACTAAGGTTCAGTGACGCTAGGGTTGTTAGGAAGACTTGTATGTGATTACCGAATGTTGTTCGGAGTCCTGGATGAGATCCCGGACGTCACGAGGAGTTCCGGAATGGTCCGGAGGTGAAGATTTATATGTAGGAAGTTGTCATACGGTCACCGGAAAGGTTCGGGGGCATATCGGTATTGTACCAGGGCCACCGGAGGGGTTCCGGGGGTCCACCGGGAGGGGCCACCTCTCTCGGAGGACCTAATGGGTTGTAGAGGAAAGGGAACCAGCCCTACATGGGCTGGCCGCATTCCCCCCCTTGGGCCCATGCGCCTAGGGTTGGGGGGGGGACCCTAAAGGGGGTGCCCCCCTTGCTTGGGGGCAAGCCCCCTCCCCTTGGCCGCCGCCCCCCCTCTAGATCTCATCTAGAGGGGGCCGGCCCCCCTTCCTCCTTCCCCTATAAATAGAGGGGCAAGGGGAGCGCTGCACACAACATCCAAGGCGCAGCCCCTCCCCTCCCCGACACCTCTCCTCCTCCGTAAGAGCTTGGCGAAGCCCTGCCGGAGTACTGCAACTTCACCACCACCACGCCGTCGTGCTGCTGTTGGAGCCCTCTTCCTCAACCTCTCCCTCCTCCTTGATGGATCAAGGCGCGGGAGACGTCCTCGCTCCATACATGTGTTGAACGCGGAGGTGCCGTCCGTTCGGCGCTAGGATCTTCGGTGATTTGGATCATGATGAGTACGACTCCATCAACCCTGTTCTCTTGAACGCTTCCGCTCGTGATCTACAAGGGTATGTAGATGCACTCCTCTCTCCCTCGTTGCTAGATGACTCCATAGATAGATCTTGGTGATGCGTAGAAAAAATTTAAAATTCTGCTACGTTCCCCAACAGTGGCATCATGAGCTAGGTCTATGCGTAGTTACTATGCACGAGTAGAACACAAAGCAGTTGTGAGCGTCGATATTGTCAATTATCTTGCCATTACTAGTCTTATCTTGATTCGGCGGCATTGTGGGATGAAGCGGCCCGGACCAACCTTACATGTACACTTACGTGAGACCGGTTCCACCGACTGACATGCACTAGTTGCATAAGGTGGCTGGCGGGTGTCTGTCTCTCCCACTTTAGTCGGATCGGATTCGATGAAAAGGGTCCTTATGAAGGGTAAATAGAAATTGGCAATTCATGTTGTGGTTTTGGCGTAGGTAAGAAACATTCTCGCTAGAAACCTATAGCAGCCACGTAAAAACTTGCAACAACAATTAGAGGACGTCTAACTTGTTTTTGCAGCAAGTGTTTTGTGATGTGATATGGCCAAAGGATGTGATGAATAATATATGTGATGTATGAGATGATCATGTTCTTGTAATAAGAATAACGACTTGCATGTCGATGAGTATGACAACCGGCAGGAGCCATAGGAGTTGTCTTTATTTATTTATGACCTGCGTGTCAACATAAACGTCATGTAATTACTTTACTTTATTGCTAAAGCGTTAGCCATAGTAGTAGAAGTAATAGATGACGAGACAACTTCAAGAAGACACGATGATGGAGATCATGGTGTCATGCCGGTGACAACGATGATCATGGAGCCCCGAAGATGGAGATCAAAAGGAGCAAATGATATTGGCCATATCATGTCACTGTTTGATTGCATGTGATGTTTATCATGTTTTGCATCTTATTTGCTTAGAACGACGGTAGCTTAAATAAGATGATCCCTCAAAATAATTTCAAGAAAGTGTTCCCCCTAACTGTGCAGCGTTGCAAAGGTTCGTTGTTTCGAAGCACCACGTGATGATCGGGTGTGATAGATTCTAACGTTCGAATACAACGGGTGTAAGCCAGATTTACACACGCAATACACTTAGGTTGACTTGACGAGCCTAGCATGTACAGACATGGCCTTGGAACACGGAAGACCGAAAGGTCGAGCATGAGTCGTATAGAAGATACGATCAACATGAAGATGTTCACCGATGTTGACTAGTCCGTCTCACGTGATGATCGGACACGGCCTAGTTAACTCGGATCATGTTATACTTAGATGACCGGAGGGATGTCTATCTGAGTGGGAGTTCATTGAATAATTTGATTAGATGAAATTAATTATCATGAACTTAGTCTAAAATCTTTACAATATGTCTTGTAGATCAAATGGCCCACGTTGTCCTCAACTTCAACGCGTTCCTAGAGAAAACCAAGCTGAAAGACGATGGCAGCAACTATATGGACTGGGTCCGGAACCTGAGGATCATCCTCATAGCTGCCAAGAAAGATTATGTCGTAGAAGCACCGCTAGGTGACGCACCTGTCCTAGAGAACCAAGACGTTATGAACGCTTGGCAGTCATGTGCTGATGATTACTCCCTCGTTCAGTGCGGCATGCTTTACAGCTTAGAACCGGGGCTCCAAAAGCGTTTTGAGAGACACGAAGCATATGGGATGTTCGAAGAGATGAAAATGGTTTTTCAAGCTCATGCCCGGGTCGAGAGATATGAAGTCTCCGACAAGTTCTTCAGCTGTAAGATGGAGGAAAATAGTTCTGTCAGTGAGCACATACTCAAAATGTCTGGGTTGCATAACTTCTTGACTCAGCTGGGAGTTAATCTCCCGGATGACGCGGTCATTGACAGAATCCTTCAGTCGCTTCCACCAAGCTACAAGAGCTTTGTGATGAACTTCAATATGCAGAGGATGGAAAAGACCATTCCTGAGGTGTATTCAATGCTGAAATCAGCAGAGGTGGAAATCAAAAAGGAACATCAAGTGTTGATGGTGAATAAAACCACTAAGTTCAAGAAAGGCAAGGGTAAGAAGAACTTCAAGAAGGAAGGCAAGGGAGTTGCTACGCCCGGTAAGCAAGCTGCCGGGAAGAAGCCAAAGAATGGACCCAAGCCCGAGAATGAATGTTTTTATTGCAAGGGAAGTGGTCACTGGAAGCAGAACTGCCCCAAATACTTAGCGGACAAGAAGGCCGGCAACACTAAAGGTATATGTGATATACATGTAATTGATGTGTACCTTACCAGTACTCGTAGTAGCTCCTGGGTATTTGATACCGGTGCGGTTGCTCACATTTGTAACTCAAAACAGGAGCTGCGGAATAAGCGGAGACTGGCGAAGGACGAGGTGACGATGCGCGTCGGGAATGGTTCCAAGGTCGATGTGATTGCCGTCGGCACGCTGCCTCTACATTTACCTACGGGATTAGTTTTAAACCTCAATAATTGTTATTTAGTGCCAGCTTTGAGCATGAACATTGTATCAGGATCTCGTTTAATTCGAGATGGATACTCATTTAAATCCAAGAATAATGGTTGTTCTATTTATATGAGAGATATGTTTTATGGTCATGCTCCAATGGTGAATGGTTTATTCTTAATGAATCTCGAGCGTAATGCTACACATATTCATAGTGTGAATACCAAAAGATGTAAGGTTGATAATGATAGTCCCACATACTTGTGGCACTGCCGCCTTGGTCACATAGGTGTCAAACGCATGAAGAAGCTCCATGCAGATGGACTTTTAGAGTCTCTTGATTACGAATCATTTGACACGTGCGAACCATGCCTCATGGGTAAAATGACCAAGACTCCGTTCTCAGGAACAATGGAGCGAGCAACCAACTTATTGGAAATCATACATACTAATGTGTGCGGTCCAATGAGTGTTGAGGCTCGCGGTGGCTATCGTTATGTCCTCACCCTCACTGATGACTTGAGTAGATATGGGTATGTCTACTTAATGAAACACAAGTCTGAGACCTTTGAAAAGTTCAAGGAATTTTAGAGTGAGGTTGAGAATCAACGTGACAAGAAAATCAAGTTCTTGCGATCAGATCGTGGGGGTGAATACTTGAGTCACGAATTTGGCACACACTTAAGAAAATGTGGAATAGTTTCACAACTCACGCCGCCTAGAACACCTCAGCGTAATGGTGTGTCCGAACGTCGTAATCGCACTCTATTGGATATGGTGCAATCTATGATGTCCCTTACCGATTTACCGCTGTCATTTTGGGGCTATGCTTTAGAGACTGCCGCATTCACTTTAAATAGGGCTCCGTTGAAATCCGTTGAGATGACACCATATGAATTATGGTTTGGAAAGAAACCTAAGCTGTCGTTTCTAAAAGTTTGGGGATGCGATGCTTATGTCAAGAAACTTCAACCTGAAAAGCTCGAACCCAAGTCGGAAAAATGCATCTTCATAGGATACCCTAAAGAAACTGTTGGGTATACCTTCTACCTCAGATCCGAAGGCAAGATCTTTGTTGCCAAGAATGGGTCCTTTCTAGAGAAAGAGTTTCTCTCGAAAGAAATAAGTGGGAGGAAGGTAGAACTTGATGAAGTATTACCTCTTGAACCGGTAAGTGGCGCAGCTCAAGAAAATGTTCTTGAGGTGCCTGCACCGACTAGAGAGGAAGTTAATGATGATGATCATGAAACTTCAGATCAAGTTACTACTGAACTTCGTAGGTCCACGAGGACACGTTCCGCACCAGAGTGGTACGGCAACCCTATCTTGGAAATCATGTTGTTAGACAACGGTGAACCTTCGAACTATGAAGAAGCGATGGCGGGCCCGGATTCCGACAAATGGCTGGAAGCCATGAAATCCGAGATAGGATCCATGTATGAAAACGAAGTATGGACTTTGACTGACTTGCCCGATGATCGGCAAGCCATAGAAAATAAATGGATCTTTAAGAAGAAGACAGACGCGGATGGTAATGTGACCATCTATAAAGCTCGGCTTGTCGCTAAGGGTTATCGACAAGTTCAAGGGGTTGACTACGATGAGAATTTCTCACCCGTAGCGAAGCTGAAGTCCGTCCGAATCATGTTAGCAATTGCCACATTCTATGATTATGAGATATGGCAAATGGACGTCAAAACGGCATTCCTTAATGGTTTCCTTAAGGAAGAATTGTATATGATGCAGCCGGAAGGTTTTGTCGATCCTAAGAATGTTGACAAGGTGTGCAAGCTCCAATGCTCGATTTATGGGCTGGTGCAAGCATCTCGGAGTTGGAACATTCATTTTGATGAGATGATCAAAGAGTTTGGATTTATGTAGACTTATGGAGAAGCCTGCATTTACAAGAAAGTGAGTGGGAGCTCTGTAGCATTTCTCATATTGTATGTGGATGACATACTGTTGATGGGAAATGATATAGAATTCTTGGAAAGCATAAAGGCCTACTTGAACAAGTGTTTTTCAATGAAGGACCTTGGAGAAGCTGCTTATATATTAGGCATCAGGATCTATAGAGATAGATCGAGACGCCTCATTGGTCTTTCACAGAGTACGTACCTTGACAAGATATTAAAGAAGTTCAAAATGGATCAGTCAAAGAAGGGGTTCTTGCCTGTATTGCAAGGTATGAGATTGAGCACGGCTCAAAGCCTGACCACGGCAGAAGATAGAGAAAAGATGAGTGTCGTCCCCTATGCCTCGGCCATAGGGTCTATCATGTATGCTATGCTGTGTACCAGACCTGATGTAAACCTTGCCGTAAGTTTGGTAGGAAGGTACCAAAGTAATCCCGGCATGGAACACTGGACAGCGGTCAAGAATATCCTGAAGTACCTGAAAAGGACTAAGGGAATGTTTCTCGTTTATGGAGGTGATGAAGAGCTCGTCGTAAAGGGTTACGTCGATGCTAGTTTCGACACAGATCTGGATGACTCTAAGTTACAAACCGGATACGTGCATATTTTGAATGGTGGGGCAGTAAGCTGGTGCAGTTGCAAGCAAAGCGTTGTGGCGGGATCTACATGTGAAGCGGAGTACATGGCAGCCTCAGAGGCAGCACAAGAAGCAGTCTGGGTGAAGGAGTTCATTACCGACCTAGGAGTCATACCCAATGCGTCAGGCCCGATGACTCTCTTCTGTGACAACACTGGAGCTATTGCCCTTGCCAAGGAGCCCAGGTTTCACAGGAAGACCAGGCATATCAAGCGTCGCTTCAACTCCATTCGTGAAAGTGTTCAAAATGGAGACATAGAGATTTGTATATACACACGGACCTGAATGTGGCAGATCCGTTGACTAAACCTCTCCCTAGAGCAAAACATGATCAACACCAGAACTGCATGGGTGTTCGATTCATCACAATGTAACTAGAATATTGACTCTAGTGCAAGTGGGAGACTGTTGGAAATATGCCCTAGAGGCAATAATAAAATGTTTATTATTATATTTCTTTGTTCATGATAATTGTCTATTATTCATGCTATAATTGTGTTATCTGGAAATCGTAATACATGTGTGAATACATAGACCACAACACGTCCCTAGTGAGCCTCTAGTTGACTAGCTCGTTGATCAAAAGATAGTCATGGTTTCCTGACTATGGACATTGGATGTCATTGATAACGGGATCACATCATTAGGAGAATGATGTGATGGACAAGACCCAATCCTAAGCATAGCTCAAAGATCGTGTACTTCGTTTGCTGTAACTTTTTTGAATGTCAAGTATCATTTCCTTAGACCATGAGATGTGTGCAACTCCTGGATACCGTAGGAGTGCCTTGGGTGTGCCAAATGTCACAACGTAACTGGGTGACTATAAAGGTACATTACAGGTATCTCTGAAAGTGTATGTTGGGTTGGCACGAATTGAGACTGGGATTTGTCACTCCGTATGACGGAGAGGTATCTCTGGGCCCACTCGGTAATGCATCATCATAATGAGCTCAATGTGATCAAGTGGTTGATCACGGGATCATGCATTACAGTACGAGTAAAGTGACTTGCCGGTAACGAGACTGAACAAGGTATTGGGATACCGACGATCGAGTCTCGGGCAAGTAACGTACCGATTGACAAAGGGAATTGTATACAGATTGATTGAATCCTCGACATCATGGTTCATCCGATGAGATCATCGAGGAGCATGTGGGAGCCAACATGGGTATCCAGATCCCGCTGTTGGTTATTGACCGGAGAGTCGTCTCGGTCATGTCTGCATGTCTCCCGAACCCGTAGGGTCTACACACTTAAGGTTTGGTGACGCTAGGGTTGTTAGGAAGACTTGTATGTGATTATCGAATGTTGTTCGGAGTCCCGGATGAGATCCCGGACGTCACGAGGAGTTCCGGAATGGTCCGGAGGTGAAGATTTATATGTAGGAAGTTGTCATACGGTCACCGGAAAGGCTCGGGGGCATATCGGTATTGTACCAGGGCCACCGGAGGGGTTCCGGGGGTCCACTGGGAGGGGCCGCCTCTCTCGGAGGGCCTAATGGGCTGTAGAGGAAAGGGAACCAGCCCTACATGGGCTGGCCGCATTCCCCCCCTTGGGCCCATGCGCCTAGGGTTGGGGGGGGGAACCCTAAAGGGCCCCCCCCCCTTGCTTGGGGGGCAAGCCCCCTCCCCTTGGCCGCCGCCCCCCCCCCCCCTCTAGATCCCATCTAGAGGGGGCCAGCCCCCCTTCCTCCTTCCCCTATAAATAGAGGGGCAAGGGGAGGGCTGCACACAACATCCAAGGCGCAGCCCCTCCCCTCCCCAACACCTCTCCTCCTCCGTAAGAGCTTGGCGAAGCCCTGCCGGAGTATTGCAGCTTCACCACCACCACGCCGTCGTGCTGCTGTTGGAGCCCTCTTCCTCAACCTCTCCCTCCTCCTTGCTGGATCAAGGCGCGGGAGACGTCCTCACTCCGTACGTGTGTTGAACGCGGAGGTGCCGTCCGTTCGGCGCTAGGATCTTCGGTGATTTGGATCACGACGAGTACGACTCCATCAACCCCGTTCTCTTGAACGCTTCCGCTCGTGATCTACAAGGGTATCTAGACGCACTCCTCTCTCCCTCGTTGCTAGATGACTCCATAGATAGATCTTGGTGATGCGTAGAATTTTTTTAAAATTCTGCTACGTTCCCCAACACACGAGACCTGCTCGATCCTTTCGAAGGCAGAGCAGTACCAAGGCCACATAGCAGGTAACTCACAAACCACTTGTTTAAGCCAGTCTGCCATGCCAATCATTACTAACCATGCTGTTGCTTTTCATTCTTAAGATCACCCCAAGTTAGCAAAGCTTTTGCGGCCTAGATTTTGTTGACCACCCAACTTGGTGCTTAGAAAACTTATCTTGCATCCAATATCGGGCTTTGGATCAAAGATAACCCAGTCAAACAACCATCATTGTTTCATTTCTTTACTTCTAGTGTTGTTTATCAATGGTCGCTACTTGGATCCAGAGTCAGTGGACCATTGAAAGTTTGAAACACATGTCCATTGTATTCTTTTCTCCAAGTGCCAATCACTACTACGTTCTTCGTTAACGGAAAGCAGCGCTTAGTGCTGCTCAAGAACACAGCGCTTACTGCTTTCTCGTCCAAAGTTAACCAAGGAAGAGTGGAAAGTGAGTAGGGCAACGGATCTGGTCAATTCTCTGTTCACGCTCGCTAAACTGAATCCTTTTTTTTTGCGAATAGCTAAACTAAATCTATCATTTTTAAGACTTCAACGATCACATAACGGGGCCCATAACCTTACCAAAGACTTTCAACAATCACATTTTAACTCTGAACAACCACATATTCATGAACTAACCTATGGTTGGATGGTTAGAATGACAATGTTATCCCCAGCCCATCAGGGTTCAAGTCCTGCTGCTTACATTATTTCTGGATTTATTTCAGAATTTTCGGCAATGCATGTGCGTGTGTGTGTGCGTTATAGGGGTGAGTGTATACACGTATGTATAAGCGCTTGCGTCTGTATTGTGTTTTGAAAAGAAAAAAACCACATACTCCATCGTTAAAAACCCTTTTACTAGTATTGTTTTGATCATGTGCGCTCGGTAATTTGGTGTTTTGCCGGTTTCCTTTGCTGTGCCTGGCCCTGATATGAAACTTGATCGACAGACTGCATTCCTTTCGTTATTTATTCCACGACACAAACTTACATGATACTCCCTTTGTATTACTAAAATGTAAGATGCTTTTTTGACACTATCATAATGTCAAAAATGGTCTTACATTTTGATAGGAAGTGTATCTATAGTTGCTCCACGACACACACACTTGCATCTTCATAGAGCTCGGACTCGAGCCAGCATGCCGAACCGCGTGTAATTCATCTCAGTACTCCGGCGGGGTGGTGCACTGGTTGGTGGAGCCGCTGTTGAGGTGGAGCACGCAGCCCTTGCCGTCCTTGGGCGCGCACTGGCAGTCGCACCCGTCGAGCTTCTGCCCGGGGTAGTTGTCGCAGGTGATGTGCCCTCCCTGCACGCACACCACGGCGCACGGCGCCTTCTTGGCGTCGCCGAACGCCACCAGCGCTGCTCGATCCACGACAAGAACAAGCAGAGCAAGCATAGAGCGTCAGAGAGAGCGCATCACACAGGTGTACGTGCATGGTTGAAGCATATGGACACGGCTGGGGACGTACCGGAGACGAGGAGGAGGAAGGCGACTGTGAGCTTCAATGTGGCAGCCATGATTGTGTGTTGCGTTTGCGCCGTGCGATTTGTGTTTGCACTTTGTAGCTCGGCGCCGGTGCGTTTATATAGGGGAGCTATGGAGGTACTCCCTCCGTTTCAAATTACTCGTTGTATAAATGAATATATCTAGATCGGGGAGTACGTCCGGCTTCGGCTCAGCCGAACTGCATGCTGGGGTCTCTGACTCTCTGCCGCGTACGTGGGTTCACTGGAGACTAGAAGCAACATCACGTGGCGCGCGGCACTGATGTACTCCGGTGCGTACGTGCTTGCGTCGACGCCAGCTTCGTGGATTTCAGAAGTTCAGAACTATGGTCAGGCTTCGGGTTGATCTCAGCATGCTTTGTCCATGGCCGATCGAGGGCGAAAAGTCAGAGGAGGTTGCTGACTTGGTCGCGCGCCTCCTCTGACTTGAGGCAGCATCACGTGGCGCGCGGATCTGAGTATGTGAGGACTGCCGTGCTGGATGGATCGGCGTACTATCCTATCTTTTGCAAGTTTCCACTGCTTCTTCGATGCGGTTCGGGTTGACCGCTCAAAAGTCGGGTCGTGGGTTCACACACTGTGCAAGATGAGCTCTCAAGTTAGCAACGACTTTCGTGGCCTGGATTTTGTTGACCTTCTTACTTTTTTAGCTTGGAAAACTTATCTCGCATTCAACCATAAGGCATAGCAGATTAGCTGCTTGGAGTTGAAGTATCAAGTATGGAGAAGAGATTCGTCGAAGATATTAATTACACTAGCTTTTGCACTAACAAGATGTCTTAAAGACATCCATAATGTACAAAGGCCAAAAGAAAAGAAAAAACAAAGGCCTCATCACAGTGATCAACTCCTCTCAGAAACAACACAGAAACCACCACCAAAGAAAACACCAAAAAAATATAAAAGGTCTTCAAAAGCGACGCCTATAATAAGGAAACAATGCACAAGCGCCGTCGTCGTCCGATCCAAGATCTTAGGTTTCCACCCTGGAGGAAGTCGAGCTCTCAAACTTCAGCAAGGCAATTGCCAAGCACAACCAATGAAAGTCAGACCTTAGATTTTCATCCTAAAAGTCACGACTCGGCACCCGAGGAGCATCGCCAACAATGAAATTCTCCAGTATTGGCGCGTTTGTATTGAGGAAATCCATTGGGTCGACCTCCGTCTCATCATCCATTCTATGTTCTACAGGACCGATTACATCAGTGCTACCTCTTGAGCACCGCGTTGGTTTTCCTCGAAGAGGAAGGGATGATGCAGCAAAGTAGCGTAAGTATTTCCCTCAGTTTTTTAGAACCAATGTATCATCCAGTAAGAGGCTACGCGCCAGTCCCTCGTACCTGCACAAAACAAATAAATCCTCGCAACCAACGCGATAAGGGGTTGTCAATCCCTACACGGCCACTTACGAGAGTGAGATCTGATAGATATGATAATATAATATTTTTGGTATTTTTATGATAAAGATGCAAAGTAAAATAAAAACAAAGTAAAACGCAAAGAAAATAACTAACTATTGTAAGATTAATATGATGAAGATAGACCTGGGGGCCATAGGTTTCACTAGTAGCTTCTCTCAAGAGCATAGGTATTCTACGATGGGTGAACAAATTACTGTTGAGCAATTGACAGAATTGAGCATAGTTATGAGAATATCTAGGTATGATCATGTATATAGGCATCACGTCCGAGACAAGCAGACCGACTCCTGCCTGCATCTACTACTATTACTCTACTCACCGACCGCTATCCAGCATGCATCTAAAGTATTAAGTTAATGAAAACAGAGTAACACCCTAAGCAAGATGACATGATGTAGAGGGATAAACTCATGCAATATGATGAAAACCCCATCTTGTTATCCTCGATGACAACAATACAATACGTGCCTTGCTGCCCCTACTGTCATTGGTAAAGGACACCGCAAGATTGAACCCAAAGCTAAGCACTTCTCCCATTGCAAGAAAGATCAATCTAGTAGGCCAAACCAAACTGATAATTCGAAGAGACTTGCAAAGATAACCAATCATACATAAAAGAATTCAGAGAAAATTCAAATATTGTTCATAGATAGACTTGATCATAAACCCACAATTCATCGGTCTCAACAAACACACCACAAAAAGAAGATTACATCGAATAGTTCTCCACAAGAGAGGGGGAGAGCATTGTATTGAGATCCAAAAAGAGAGAAGAAGTCATCTAGCTAATAACTATGGACCCGTAGGTCTGAGGTGAACTACTCACACTTCATCGGAGGGGCTATGGTGATGATGTAGAAGCCCTCCGTGATCGATGCTCCCTCCGGCGGAGCTCCGGAGCAGGCCCCAAGATGGGATCTCGTGGATACAGAAAGTTGCAGCGGTGGAATTAGGGTTTTGGATCCGTATCTGATCGTTGGGGGGTACGTAGGTATATATAGGAGGAAGGAGTACGTCGGTGGAGCAACAGGGGCCCACGAGGGTGGAGGGCGCGCCCCCTACCTCGTGGCCTCCTCTCTTGTGTCTTGACGTGGGGCCCAAGACTCCTGGGTCTTGTTCGTTAAGAAAATCACGTTCCCGAAGGTTTTATTCCGTTTGGACTCCGTTTGATATTTCTTTTCTTCGAAACCCTAAAATAGGCAAAAAAAACAACAATTCTAGGTTGGGCCTCTGGTTAGTAGGTTAGTCCCAAAAATAATATAAAAGTGAATAATAAAGCCCAATAATATTCAAAACAGTAGATAATATAGGATGGAGCAATCATAAATTATAGATACGTTGGAGAAGTATCAAGCATCTCCAAGCTTAATTCCTGCTTGTCCTCGAGTAGGTAAATGATAAAAACAGATTTTTTGATGCGGAGTGCTACTTGGCATAATTTTAATGTAATTCTTCTTAATTGTGGTATGAATATTCAGATCCGAAAGATTCAAGACAAAAGTTCATATTGACATAAAAATAATAATACTTCGAGCATACTAGAATAACATGGCCAAAGAAAGTTCATCCCTACAAAATCATATAGTTTAGTCATGCTTCATTTTCATCACACAAGAATGCTCTCATCATGCACAACCCCGATGACAAGACAAGCAATTGTTTCGTACCTTAGCAATCTCAAACCTATAAACTTCCACGCAATACATGAGCGCGAGCCATGGATATAGCACTATGGGTGGAATAGAATATGATGATGGGGGGTATGTGGAGAAGACAAAAAGGGAGAAAGTCTCACATCAATGAGACTAATCAATGGGCTATGGAGATGCCCACCGATTGATGTTAATGCAAGGAGTAGGGATTGCCATGCAACGGATGCACTAGAGCTATAAATGTATGAAAGCTCAACAAAAGAAACTAAGTGGGTGTGCATCCAACTTGCTTGCTCACGAAGACCTAGGGCACTTGAGAAGGCCCATTGTTGGAATATACAAGCCAAGTTCTGTAATGAAAAATTCCCATTAGTATATGAAAGTGACAAAACAAAAGACTCTCTATCATGAAGATTATGGTGCTACTTTGAAGCACAAGTGTGGAAAAAGGATAGTAGCATTGTCCCTTCTTTTTATTTTATTTTTAGTTTTTTATTTGGCCTTTCTTTTTTTTGGCCTTTCTTTTTTTGGAACAATGCTCTATGAATGATAATCATCACACTTCTATTTATTTACAACTCAATGATTACAACTTGATATTTAGAACAAGATATGACTCTATATGAATGCCTCTGGCGGTGTACCGGGATATGCAATGAACCAAGAGTGACATGTATGAAAGAATTATGAACGGTGGCTTTGCCACAAATACTATGTCAACTACATGATCATGCTAAGCCATATGACAATGATGAATGTGTCATGATAAACGGAATGGTGGAAAGTTGCATGGCAATATATCTCGGAATGGCTATGGAAATGCCATAGTAGGTAGGTATCGTGGCTGTTTTGAGGAAGATATAAGGAGGTTTATATGTGAAGGAGCGTATCATATCACGGGGTTTGGATGCACCGGTGAAGTTTGCACCAACTCTCAATGTGAGAAAGAGCAATGCACGGTACCGAAGAGGCTAGCAATGATGGAAGGGTGAGAGTGCGTATAATCCATGGACTCAACATTAGTCATAAAGAACTCACATACTTATTGCAAAAATGTACAAGTCATCAAAAACCTCGGCACTATGCGCATGCTCCTAGGGGGATAGATTGGTAGGAAAAAACCATCGCTCGTCCCCGACCGCCACTCATAAGGAAGATAATCAAATAACACCTCATGTTTCAAATTTGTTACATAACGTTTACCATACGTGCATGCTACGGGACTTGCAAACTTCAACACAAGCATTTCTCAAATTCACAACTACTCAACTAGCACGACTTTGATATTATTACCTCCATATCTCGAAACAATCATCAAAAAGCATCAAACTTCTCTTAGTATTCAAAACACTCATAAGAAAAAAAATCATCTTGAACACCTAGCATATTAGGATTATTTAAGCAAATTACCATGATATTTAAGACTCTCAAAATAATCTAAGTGAAACATGAGAGATAAATAGTTTCTATAAAACAAATCCACCACCGTACTCTAAAAGATATAAGTGAAGTACTAGAGCAAAACTATATAACTCAAAAGATATAAGTGAAGCACATAGAGTATTCTAACAAATTCTAAATCATGTATGGATCTCTCAAAAGGTGTGTAAAGCAAGGATGATTGTGGTAAACTAACAAATAAAGACTCAAATAATACAAGACGCTCCAAGCAAAACACATAACATGTGGTGAATAAAAATATAGCTCCAAGTAAAGTTACCGATAGAAGTAGACGAAAAGAGGGGATGCCTTCCGGGGCATCCCCAAGCTTTGGCTTTTAGGTGTCCTTATATTATATTGGGGGTGCCATGGGCATCCCCAAGCTTAGGCTCTTGCCATTCCTTGTTCCCTATTCCATCAAATCTTTACCCAAAACTTGAAAACTTCACAACACAAAACTCAAAGTAGAAAATCTCGTGAGCTCCGTTAGCGAAAGAAAACAAAAGACCACTTCAAGGTACTGTAATGAACTCATTATTTATTTATATTAGTGTTAAACCTACTGTATTCCAACTTCTTTATGGTTTATAAACTATTTTACTAGCCATAGATCCATCAAAATAAGCAAACAACACACGAATCTGTCAAAAACAGAACAGTCTGTAGTAATCTGTAGCTAGCGCAAGATCTGGAACCCCAAAAATTCTAAACAAAATTGTTGGACGTGAGGAATTTATCTATTAATCATATGCAAAAAGAATTAACTAAATATCACTTTCCAAATAAAAATGGCAGCAGTTCTCGTGAGCGCTAAAGTTTCTGTTTTTTACAGCAAGATTAACAAGACTTTCCCCAAGTCTTCCCAACGGTTCTACTTGGCACAAACACTAATTAAACAAAAAACACAACCTAAATAGAGGCTAAATAAATTATTTATTACTAAACAGGAGAAAAAAAGCAAGGAATAAAAATAAAATTGGGTTGCCTCCCAACAAGCGCTATCGTTTAACGCCCCTAACTACGCATAACAAGCAAGGATAGATCTAGGTATTGCCATCTTTGGTAGGCAATTCTTCAATGAGGCATCTACCATCTTTAGGAATTTCTTTATTTTTATTGATTATCAAACTTTTAGTCACAAGATTGAAAAATTCATTTGTAACAAATGGTTCCTTAATGATAGCAAAAAGATTGGGATGAATACTTATAGATTTGAGATCCGCAGTTTCCTTACTAGAGGATTCACCCTTATTTTTAGGAACATACATAAGCTTGGCAATTTTAGTGGGAGGACTTGGAGTATTCTTTACGGAAGAAAAAGCGGTTCCCAAGTTGGTAATAATATCCTCAAGTTTATGGATCCTAGTGGAATTGTGATTTAATTTCTCATTAACTATGGGTTCCTTCTCTTTAATATTTTTCAAAGTGACTCCTACTTTAGATCCATATTGAGAGATTCGGTTGTGGATCTTTTTATCCAAATTTTCAATTAACTCTACGGTAGCAACCTTATTTTCAATAATTTCAAGCCTTTGCATTACATGCTCCAAAGTTAATACAATTCCATTAACCAAAAGAGGGGGTGAGCCAAACAAATCTATCATAGCATTATAAGAATCAATAGTATGGCTACCCAAGAAGTTCCCTTCGGTAATAGTATCAAGGATATATCTGTGCTAAGGAGTTACGCCTACATAAAAATTGCGAAGAATAACGGAAGTAGATTGCTTCCTGGTAGATCTATTTTGAGCATTGCAAATTCTATACCAAGCATCTTTTAGATTTTCTCCCTCCCTTTGCTTAAAATTTAGAATTTCATTCTCGGGGGACAATGGAGAAGATAAGGAACTAGCCATAACGACAAGCAAACAAAAAGCAAGCGGGCAAAAAGAAGCAAATAGAGAAAGAGAGGGAGGATAGAGAGAGAGGGCGAATAAAACGGCAAGGGTGAAGTGGGGGAGAGGAAAACTGTGACGCCCCAAGACCGGAGCTTCAGATGCCTTCCAGGGTTTCCGGGTTTCGTCGTGTGATTTGTTTGGTTCTTTGCATTCATCATTGCATCATGTGCATTGCATCATGCCATCATGCCATCATCTCATAAATCTTTTGCAACTCAACTAAATAAATTGCATGGATCTTTGGTCCATTTAAATCGAGGGAATTCACATGGTGATTCTCTTTATAACATATCCTCCCAATATTAGGGAGCTAAATAAAAATATTCCATTCGTTCGGATTTACCGCAAACACACTTGCAAAATATCCCAATGCCTTTGTTATCTTAATTCTCGGTCTCCAACATGGTCATATATTTCTTTCATCATATTTCGGAGCTCCACCAAAAAATCCGAACATTTTTTGGACCTTCCTAACCCTCACTTCCTATTCGAACCATTTGAGTTTAAATCAAATGAGTTTGAATTTAAACTTTGAAAAATGGCCATTCCATTTTTCTTGGATCATTCACATTTTTGTGAGTCCGGGAAAATTACCTGCGTGTCCAACTTCTTCCCCTAACCCCTCTTTCTTTTCTTTCTTAATCTCTGTTTTTTTCTTTTCTTTTAGTAGTGAGAGAGAGCCTAACCGACCTCTGGGGCCTAACCCACCTCGCAGCCATGCTCTCCTCAGCCCACCAAGGCCCTCCTCCCTCACGCTCCTCTGCACGACCCCGTCCCCTGCTCTCTTCCACCATCGCCAGGAAGCTGCCGCATCGCCAGGAGGCCGCCGCATCGCCGAGGACGCCGAGCTCCACCTACCCCGCCGGCTACAAAAGCCACCGGAGTGCCGCACACCTTGCCCTCGCGTCTCCGACCTCCTCCTCGTCCTGCCGTGGCGCCCGCATCTCCCGCCGTGCTGCGCCAACGATGCCTCCGATGACCACTTCCTCTACCGGTCGCCGCCGATGACTAGCGCCAGCGGTTGGCAGCACCGCCGAGGTGCACCTCGTTGTCGGAGAACCACCAACGACACCAACAGCGAGCCCATCTCCTCTGTCCATTCCTGTTGCTTCTCCTCGTGCCTCGTTCTAACATCGTCCGTGACGTCCGAACCCCTGCATCACCTCCTGGCCCATCTCGTTCATATCCACCATGGCCACTTTGGCCTTGCTGGCTGTTCTGCTCGGTCGCATCAGCCGCAGTCGCCTCCATGTTCTGTTCCTTGCGGGCGGAAGACCCATGCCCTTTCGATCGTAGCATGCCTTCGCTGGGTTGTCTCCGCAAGGGCCCTTGCGAATTACTGCCAAGGCCAAGACCATCTCCAGGCACGAAGCCTCAAGTCCGAGGACTATCGCATTCGTGGATCCCTTTCGTCAAGTACCATGACCGGTGAAGACCAAGACAGAGACCTCCTCGAGCAGGAGCATTTTTGGGATCGTCAGGACCACCTCAAGTTCGACTACGTTTTGCCGCCCCAACCGAGACCGACAAGTACCACTACAACCATCCCTCGCCAAGACCTACCCCGAAAGGCTCGGATTCGTCACGTGTGCAACGACCCATGTACAACTACGCGGACCTGCCAAGTACCACTTTTTGTCGACAAGTCCACACGGAGGCTCGAGCGAGTACTGAACGAAACGCCAAGTACCACTACCGCCATTATAATTTTGACAAGAAATTTGTACCACTACCGTCGCCAGTTCCTCTACCGTTGTCATGTACCCCACTTCCACTACCGTCGCGAGAACAACTACTTCCTCTACGAACTCAAACCGCTCTGAGAATGCTCCCTTGTAAGGTATAACCGCCGGAACGACGCTCGTGGAAAAATGCTTGTGATGTGTTGTATGATATGCTCCTGTTTGGCCATGTTCGCACCGTGTCCGTTTTGTCACTCGTTTCCTTGCCACCGATATGTGGGAAACCCGGTATCCGGGATCACTCCCGGTACCTCTTTCACATTCCGCACATCTCACATTTGTTTCTTGCACCGGCATCTCAATTGGTTGTCGGATCATCGGAACGTTGCCGTGGCACCGTTTCCGTTTTTGCCGCCATGACACCCTTTTCTTTCCGTCATGGCGACCAAATGCCCCATATCATCATCATGTCAACTTTTTCATAAAATTGCATAAACTTTCACATGTCATTTGCATCATGATAATAACATTTAAATGTTTAAAATTGTTGTTGCACCAAATTGATAAATGCATATGAGGTTTTATCGGAATTGTTGCTTGTTGTTTCGGCCTCATTTAAACTTGCCTAAATGTTTAGTTTACTTATGCTCCACCTCTTGCCATGCTTATCAACATTTAATATTGTTGGGTACCTAAATGAGATCGAACTAAATAAGTCACGTGGTGTGTCGTCAATATGCAACTCGTTGCATATTGGGCTCCACTTAACTTGTAGTTTTGTTTGTGCACTTTGCCATGCCATGCATCTTTAAACCGGACATGCATCATGCTTGATTGTGCATCATGCCATGTCTATGTGATGGTTGTTTACTATGTTGTTTTCTTCTTTCCGGGTTGTTTCCCTCGTTAGCTTCTGTTCCGTTTCGGAGTTGTGAGGATCCGTTCGACTTCGTCCGTTTGTCTTATTCATGGACTCGTTCTTCTTCCTTGCGGGATCTCAGGCAAGATGACCATACCCTCAAAATCACTTCTATCTTTGCTTGCTAGATGCTCGCTCTTTTTCTATGCCTATGCTGTGATACCTACCACTTGCTTTAGCATGCCTCCCATATTGCCATGTCAAACCTCTAACCCACCTTGTCCTAGCAAACCGTTGTTTGGCTATGTTACCGCTTCGCTCAGCTCCTCTTATAGCGTTGTTAGTTGCAGGTGAAGATTGGAGTTTGTTCCTTGTTGGAACATGGATATTCTTGTTGGGATATCACAATATCTCTTATTTAATTAATGCATCTATATACTTGGTAAAGGGTGGAAGGCTCGGCCTTATGCCTGGTGTTTTGTTCCACTCTCGCCGCCCTAGTTTCCGTCATACCGGTGTTATGTTCCTTGATTTGCGTTCCTTACACGGTTGGGTTATAATGGGAACCCCTTGACAGTTCGCCTTGAATAAAACTCCTCCAGCAAGGCCCAACATTGGTTTTACCATTTACCACCTAGCCTTTTCTTTACCTTGGGTCGGCCGGCTCAAGGGTCATCTTTATTTAAACCCCCGGGCCAGTGCTCCTCTGAGTGTTGGTCCAAACTAGAGTCCTTTGCAGCGCCCCCTTGGGGAAACTTGAGGTTTGGTTTTAGCTGTACGGAGCGCTCATCCGGTGTGCCCTGAGAACGAGATATGTGCAGCTCCTATCGGGATTTGTCGGCACATCTGGGTGGCTTTGCTGGTCTTGTTTTACCATTGTCGAAATGTCTTGTAACCGGGATTCCGAGTCTGATCGGATTGTCTTGGGAGAAGGAATATCCTTCGTTGACCGTGAGAGCTTGTGATGGGCTAAGTTAGGACACCCCTGCAGGGTTTTGAACTTTCGAAAGCCGTGCCCGCGGTTATGGGCAGATGGGAATTTGTTAATGTCTGGTTGTAGAGAACCTGAAACTTATCTTAATTAAAATGCATCAACCGCGTGTGTAACCGTGATGGTCTCTTTCCGGCGGGGTCCGGGAAGTGAACACAGTGTTGGAGTTATGCTTGAACGTAAGTAGTCTAGGATCACTTCTTGATCATAGATTCTCGACCGTGCTTTTGCCTTCTCTTCTCGCTCTCATTTGCGTATGTTAGCCACCAAATATGCTAGTCGCTTGCTGCAGCTCCACCTCATACCTTTTACCCTTCCTATAAGCTTAAATAGTCTTGATCGCGAGGGTGTGAGATTGCTGAGTCCCCGTGACTCATAGATACTTCCAAAACCAGTTTACAGGTGCCGATGATACCGTGCAGGTGATGCAACTGAGATCAAGGAGGAGCTCGATGAAGGTCGTGTTTGTTATGTTGTTTTCGTTTCCAGTTGATCAGTAGTGGAGCACAGTTGGGACGATCGGGGATCTGTGTAGCATTTGGGGTAGTCTTCTTTTATTTTGGTTCCGTAGTCGGACCTTGATTGTATCTGGTTGATGTAATGCTTTATTCATGTATTGTGTGAAGTGGCGATTGTAAGCCAACTATGTACCTGTGTTGTTGTGAAGATTACCTCACTTGGGACATTGCTTTCAATGCGGTTATGCCTCTAAGTCGTGCTTCGACACGTGGGAGATATAGCCGCATCGAGGGTGTTACAAAAACGAGAGGCAAATGGAAAATAATGTAATGCGGGAGATAGGGATTGTGATGGGTACTTGGTATATAGACTTTTGCGTAGACTCCCCGGCAACGGCGCCAGAAATCCTTCTTGCTACCTCTTGAGCACTGCGTTGGTTTTCCCCGAAGAGGAAGGGATGATGCAGCAAAGTAGCATAAGTATTTCCCTCAGTTTTTGAGAACCAAGGTATCAATCCAGTAGGAGGCTACGCGCTAGTCCCTCGTACCTGCACAAAACAAATAAATCCTCGCAACCAACGCAATAAGGGGTTGTCAATCCCTACATGGCCACTTACGAGAGTGAGATCTGATAGATATGATAAGATAATATTTTTGGTATTTTTATGATAAAGATGCAAAGTAAAATAAAAACAAAGTAAAAAAAGTAAAGGAAATAACTAAGTATTGTAAGATTAATATGATGAAGATAGACCCGGGGTCCATAGGTTACACTAGTAGCTTCTCTCAAGAGCATAGGTATTCTACGATGGGTGAATAAATTACTGTTGAGCAATTGACAGAATTGAGCATAGTTATGAGAATATCTAGGTATGATCATGTATATAGGCATCATGTCTGAGACAAGTAGACCGACTCCTGCCTGCATCTACTACTATTACTCCACTCATCGACCGCTATCCAGCATGCATCTAGAGTATTAAGTTAATGAAAACAGAGTAACGCCTTAAGCAAGATGACATGATGTAGAGGGATAAACTCATGCAATATGATGAAAACCCCATCTTGTTATCCTCGATGGCAACAATACAATACGTGCCTTGTTGCCCCTACTGTCACTGGGAAAGGACACCGCAAGATTGAACCCAAAGCTAAGCACTTCTCCCATTGCAAGAAAGATCAATCTAGTAGGCCAAACCAAACTGATAATTCGAAGAGACTTGCAAAGATAACCAATCATACATAAAAGAATTCAGAGAAGATTCAAATATTATTCATAGATAGACTTGATCATAAACCCACAATTCATCGGTCTCAACAAACACACCGCAAAAAGAAGATTACATCGAATAGTTCTCCACAAGAGAGGGGGAGAACATTGTACTGAGATCCAAAAAGAGAGAAGAAGCCATCTAGCTAATAACTATGGACCCGTAGGTCTGAGGTGAACTACTCACACTTCATCGGAGGGGCTATGGTGATGATGTAGAAGCCCTCCGTGATCGATGCCCCTCCGGCGGAGCTACAGAATAGGCCCGAAGTTGGGATCTCGTGGATACAGAAAGTTGCGGTGGTGGAATTAGGGTTTTGGCTCCGTATCTGATCGTTTGCGAGTATGTAGGTATATATAGGAGGAAGTAGTACGTCAGTGGAGCAACAGGGGGCCAACGAGGGTGGACGGCGCGCCTGCGGGGGGGGGGGGGGGGTAGGCGCACCCCCTACCTCGTGGCCTCCTCTCTTGTGTCTTGACGTGGGGTCCAAGTCTCCTGGGTCTTGTTCGTTGAGAAAATCACGTTCCCGAAGGTTTTATTCCGTTTGGACTCCGTTTGATATTCCTTTTCTTCGAAACCCTAAAACAGGCAAAAAACAACAATTCTGGGATGGGCGTCCGGTTAGTAGGTTAGTCCCAAAAATAATATAAAAGTGGATAATAAAGCCCTATAATGTCCAAAACAGTAGATAATATAGCATGGAGCAATCAAAAATTATAGATACGTTGGAGACGTATCAATCAGCCAGTACTATTGCACCCCCTTCATCACGTCATCCGCCGCTCTCACCCGGCACTACAGGAGCTGGTAATTGCATAGGCGGGGTGGTGGTCTCCGCACATGGTTGTTGATGTGTGGTTATTGGTGTGCTCTCGGCCGGCTCCAGACGAATAAGATTCTTCGGCCATAGCAGCACCCAACCCTTGTAGTTTAAAATCCGCGGCGGGGTCTCGTCGTCCTCTCCCATAGCCTGTACTGGAGGAGGCAAATGCTCGTGCCCCGATTTCACACTGGATAAGTTAACTCTGAAGTGCCCGGCGGGGATCGGATGGTTGTGGAACGTGGGTTGCAAGGGGTTCATTATCATCCCCTTTCCCACGTCCACCTTCTGGCCTTTGATCAAGTAGAGTATGGTGGACGGGGTTTCTTCTGAAGGAAATATGCCCTAGAGGCAATAATAAAGTTATTATTTATTTCCTTATATCATGATAAATGTTTATTATTCATGCTAGAATTGTATTAACCGGAAACATAATACTTGTGCGAATACATACACAAACAGAGTGTCACTAGTATGCCTCTACTTGACTAGCTCATTGATCAAAGATGGTTATGTTTCCTAGCCATTGACATGAGTTGTCATTTGATTAATGGGATCACATCATTAGGAGAATGATGTGATTGACTTGACCCATTCTGTTAGCTTAGCACTTGATTGTTTAGTATGTTTCTATTGCTTTCTTCATGACTTATACATGTTCCTATGACTATGAGATTATGCAACTCCTGTTTACCGGAGGAACACTTTGTGTGCTACCAAACGTCACAACATAACTGGGTGATTATAAAGGTGCTCTACAGGTGTCTCCGAAGGTACTTGTTGGGTTGGCGTATTTCGAGATTAGGATTTGTCACTCCGATTGTCGGAGAGGTATCTCTGGGCCCACTCGGTAATACACATCACTTAAGCATTGCAAGCATTGCAACTAATGAGTTAGTTGCGGGATGATGTATTACGAAACGAGTAAAGAGACTTGCCGGTAACGAGATTGAACTAGGTATTGAGATACCGACAATCGAATCTCGGGCAAGTAAAGGAGAGGGGGGCAGCGCCCCCCCCCTTTCCTTCTTCTCCTCCACCTCTTTCCCCTTCTTCTCCTAATCCAACAAGGAAAAGGGAGGGAGTCATACTCCCGATGGGAGAGGGGGGCGGCGCGCCCCCTTTCCTTCTTCTCCTCCACCTCTTTCCCCTTCTTCTCCTAATCCAACAAGGAAAAGGGAGGGAGTCATACTCCCGATGGGAGTAGGACTCCTCCAGGCGCGCCCCCTCCTGGCCGTCCGCACCTCCCCCTTGCTCCTTTATATACGGGGCAAGGGGGCACCCTAGAGACACAACAATTGATCGTTTGATCTTTTAGCCGTGTGTGGTGCCCACTCCACCATAGTCCACCTCGATAATACTATAGCGGTGCTTAGGCGAAGCCCTGCGTCAGTAAAACATCATCATCGTCACCACGCCGTCGTGCTGACGAAACTCTCCCTCAACACTCGGCTAGATCGGTGTTCGAGGGACGTCATCGGGCTGAATGTGTGCTGAACTCGGAGGTGTCATACGTTCGGTACTTGATCGATCAGATCGTGAAGACGTACGACTACATCAACCGCGTTGTGCTAACGCTTCCGCTTTCGGTCTACGAGGGTACGTGGACAACACTCTCCCCTCTCGTTGCTATGCATCACCATGATCCTACGTGTGCATAGGAATTTTTTTGAAATTACTATGTTCCCCAATAGTGGTATCAGAGCCTGGTTTTATGCGTAGATGTCAGATGCATGAGTAGAACACAAGTGAGTTGTGGGCGATATAAGTCATACTGCTTACCAGCATGTCATACTTTGGTTCGGCGGTATTGTTGGATGAAGCGGCTCGGACCGACATTACGCGTACGCTTACGCGAGACTGGTTCTATCGACGTGCTTTGCACACAGGTGGCTGGCGGGTGTCAGTTTCTCCAACTTTAGTTGAACCGAGTGTGGCTATGCCCGGTCCTTGCGAAGGTTAAAACAGCACCAACTTGACAAACTATCGTTGTGGTTTTGATGCGTAGGTAAGAACGGTTCTTGCTAAGCCCAGTAGCAGCCACGTAAAACTTGCAACAACAAAGTAGAGGACGTCTAACTTGTTTTTGCAGGGCATGTTGTGATGTGATATGGTCAAGACATGATGCTGAATTTTATTGTATGAGAAGATCATGTTTTGTAACCGAGTTATCAGCAATTGGCAGGAGCCATATGGTTGTCTCTTTATTGTATGCAATGCAATCGCCCTGTAATGCTTTACTTTATCACTAAGCGGTAGCGATAGTCGTAGAAGCATAAGATTGGCGAGACGACAATGATGCTACGATGGAGATCAAGGTGTCTCGCTGGTGACGATGGTGATCATGACAGTGCTTCGGAGATGGAGATCACAAGCACAAGATGATGATGGCCATATCATATCACTTATATTGATTGCATGTGATGTTTATCTTTTATGCATCTTATCTTGCTTTGATTGACGGTAGCATTATAAGATCTCTCACTAAATTTTGAGATAAAAGTGTTCTCCCGGAGTATGCACCGTTGCCAAAGTTTGTCGTGCCCAGACACCACGTGATGATCGGGTGCGATAAGCTCTACGTCCATCTACAACGGGTGCAAGCCAGTTTTGCACACGCGGAATACTCAGGTTAAACTTGACGAGCCTAGCATATGCAGATATGGCCTCGGAACACTGAGATCGAAAGGTCGAGCGTGAATCATATAGAAGATATGATCAACATAGTGATGTTCATCATTGAAAGCTACTCCATTTCACGTGATGATTGGTTATGATTTAGTTGATTTGGATCACGTGATCACTTAGAGGATTAGAGGGATGTCTATCTAAGTGGGAGTTCTTAAGTAATATGATTAATTGAACTTAAATTTATCATGAACTTAGTACCTGATAGTATCTTGCTTGTCTATGTTGATTGTAGATAGATGGCCCGTGCTGTTGTTCCGTTGAATTTTAATGCGTTCCTTGAGAAAGCAAAGTTGAAAGATGATGGTAGCAATTACACGAACTGGGTCCATAACTTGAGGATTATCCTCATTGCCGCACAAAAGAATTACATCCTGGAAGCACCGCTGGGTGCCAGGCCTGCTGCAAGTGCAACTGACGACGTTAAGAACGTCTGGCAAAGCAAAGTTGATGACTACTTGATAGTTCAGTGTGCCATGCTTTACGGCTTAGAACTAGGACTTCAACGACGTTTTGAACGTCATGGAGCATATGAGATGTTCCAGGAGTTGAAGTTAATATTTCAAGCAAATGCCCGGATTGAGAGATATGAAGTCTCCAATAAGTTCTACAGCTGCAAGATGGAGGAGAATAGTTCTGTCAGTGAGCATATACTCAGAATGTCTGGGTATAACAATCACTTGATTCAACTGGGAGTTAATCTTCCAGATGATAGCGTCATTAGCAGAATTCTTTAATCACTGCCACCAAGCTACAAGAGCTTCGTGATGAACTATAACATGCAAGGGATGGATAAGACGATTCCCGAGATCTTCGCAATGCTAAAGGTTGCGGAGGTAGAAATCAAGAAGGAGCATCAAGTGTTGATGGTCAATAAGACCACCAGTTTCAAGAAAAAGGGCAAAGGGAAGAAGGGGAACTTCAAGAAGAACAACAAGCAAGTTGCTGCTCAAGAGAAGAAACCCAAGTCTGGACCTAAGCCTGAGACTAAGTGCCTCTACTGCAAGCAGACTGGTCACTGGAAGCGGAACTGCCCCAAGTATTTGGCGGATAAGAAGGATGGCAAGGTGAACAAAGGTATATGTGATATACATGTTATTGATGTGTACCTTACTAGAGCTCACAGTAGCACCTGGGTATTTGATACTGGTTCTGTTGCTAATATTTGCAACTTGAAACATGGACTACGGATTAAGCGAACACTGGCCAAGGACGAGGTGACGATGCGCGTGGGAAACGGTTCCAAAGTCGATGTGATCGTCGTCGGCACGCTACCTCTACACCTACCTTCGGGATTAATATTAGACCTAAATAATTGTTATTTGGTGCCAGTGTTGAGCATGAACATTATATCTGGATCTTGTTTGATGCGAGACGGTTATTCATTTAAATCAGAGAATAATGGTTGTTCTATTTATATGAGTAATATCTTTTATGGTCATGCACCCTTGAAGAGTGGTCTATTTTTGATGAATCTCGATAGTAGTGATACACATATTCATAATGTTGAAGCTAAAAGATGTAGAGTTGATAATGATAATGCAACTTATTTGTGGCACTGCCATTTAGGTCATATCGGTGTAAAGCACATGAAGAAACTCCGTACTGATGGACTTTTGGAACCACTTGATTATGAATCACTTGGTACTTGCAAACCGTGCCTCATGGGCAAGATGACTAAAACGCCGTTCTCCGGAACTATGGAGAGAGCAACAGATTTGTTGGAAATCATACATACAGATGTATGTGGTCCGATGAATATTGAGGCTCGTGGCGGATATCGTTATTTTCTCACCTTCACAGATGATTTGAGCAGATATGGGTATATCTACTTAATGAAACATAAGTCTGAAACATTTGAAAAGTTCAAAGAATTTCAGAGTGAAGTTGAAAATCATCGTAACAAGAAAATAAAGTTTCTATGATTAGATCGTGGAGGAGAATATTTGAGTTACGAGTTTGGTCTACATTTGAAACAATGCGGAATAGTTTCGCAACTCACGCCACCTGGAACACCACAGCGTAATGGTGTGTCCGAATGTCATAGTCGTACTTTACTAGATATGGTGCGATCTATGATGTCTCTTACTGATTTAGTGCTATTATTTTGGGGTTATGCTTTAGAGACGGCTGCATTCACATTAAATAGGGCACCATCAAAATCCGTTGAGATGACGCCTTATGAACTGTGGTTTGGCAAGAAACCAAAGTTGTCGTTTCTTAAAGTTTGGGGCTGCGATGCTTATGTGAAAAAGCTTCAACCTGAGAAGCTCGAACCCAAATATGAGAAATGTGTCTTCATAGGATACCCAAAGGAGACTATTGGGTACACCTTCTATCACAGATCCGAAGGCAAGACATTCGTTGCCAAGAATGGATCCTTTCTAGAGAAGGAGTTTCTCTCGAAAGAAGTGAGTGGGAGGAAAGTAGAACTTGATGAGGTAACTGTACCTGCTCCCTTATTGGGAAGTAGTTCATCACAGAAACTGGTTCCTGTGACGCCTACACCAATTAGTGAGGAAGTTAATGATGATGATCATGGAATTTTAGATCAAGTTGTTACTGAACCTCGTAGGTCAACCAGAGTAAGATCCGCACCAGAGTGGTACGGTAATCCTATTCTGGAGGTTATGTTACTAGACCATGACGAACCTACGAACTATGAAGAAGCGATGGTAAGCCCAGATTCCACAAAATGGCTTGAGGCCATGAAATCTGAGATGGGATCCATGTGTGAGAACAAAGTGTGGACTTTGGTTGACTTGCCCGATGAGCGGCAAGCCATTAAGAATAAATGGATCTTCAAGAAGAAGATTGACGCTGACGGTAATGTTGCTGTCTATAAAGCTCGACTTGTTGCAAAAGGTTTTCGACAAGTTCAAGGTATTGACTACGATGAGACTTTCTCACCCATAGCGATGCTTAAGTCTATCCGAATCATGTTAGCAATTGCCGCATTCTATGATTATGAAATTTGGCAAATGGATGTCAAAACTGCATTCCTGAATGGATTTCTGGAAGAAGAGTTGTATATGATGCAACCAGAAGGTTTTGTCGATCCAAAGGGAGCTAACAAAGTGTGCAAGCTCTAGCGATCCATTTATGGACTGGTGCAAGCCTCTCGGAGTTGGAATAAACATTTTGATAGTGTGATCAAAGCATTTGGTTTTGTACAGACTTTTGAAGAAGCCTGTATTTACAAGAAAGTGAGTGGGAGCTATGTAGCATTTCTGATATTATATGTGGATGACATATTGTTGATTGGAAATGATATAGAATTTCTGGATAGCTTAAAAGGATACTTGAATAAGAGTTTTTCAATGAAAGACCTCGGTGAAGCTGCTTATATATTGGGCATCAAGATCTATAGAGATAGATCAAGACGCTTAATTGGACTTCCACAAAGCACATACATTGACAAAGTTTTGAAGAAGTTCAAAATGGATCAAACAAAGAAAGGGTTCTTTCCTGTGTTACAAGGTGTGAAGTTGAGTAAGACTCAATGTTCGACCACTACAGAAGATAGAGAGAAGATGAAAGATGTTCCCTATGCTTCAGCCATAGGCTCTATCATGTATCTAATGCTGTGTACTAGACCTGATGTGTGCCTTGGTATAAGTCTAGCAGGGAGGTACCAAAGTAATCCAGGAGTGGATCACTGGACAGCGGTCAAGAACATCCTGAAATACCTGAAAAGGACTAAGGATATGTTTCTCGTTTATGGAGGTGACAAAGAGCTAGTCGTAAATGGTTACGTCGATGCAAGCTTTGACACTAATCCGGACGATTCTAAATTGCAAACTGGATACGTGTTTACATTGAACGGTGGAGCTGTCAGTTGGTGCAGTTCTAAACAAAGCGTCGTCGTGGGATCTACGTGTGAAGCGGAGTACATAGCTGCTTCAGAAGCAGCGAATGAAGGAGTCTGGATGAAGGAGTTCATATCCGATCTAGGTGTCATACCTAGTGCATCGGGTCCAATGAAAATCTTTTGTGACAATACTGGTGCAATTGCCTTGGCGAAGGAATCCAGATTTCACAAGAGAACCAAGCACATCAAGAGACGCTTCAATTCCATCCGGGATCTAGTCCAGGTGGGAGACATAGAAATTTGCAAGATACATACGGATCTGAATGTTGCAGACCCGTTGACTAAGCCTCTTCCACGAGCAAAACATGATCACCACCAAGGCTCCATGGGTGTTAGAATCATTACTGTGTAATCTAGATTATTGACTCTAGTGCAAGTGGGAGACTGAAGGAAATATGCCCTAGAGGCAATAATAAAGTTATTATTTATTTCCTTATATCATGACAAATGTTTATTATTCATGCTAGAATTGTATTAACCGGAAACATAGTACTTGTGTGAATACATAGACAAACAGAGTGTCACTAGTATGCCTCTACTTGACTAGCTCATTGATCAAAGATGGTTATGCTTCCTAGCCATTGACATGAGTTGTCATTTGATTAACAGGATCACATCATTAGGAGAAGGATGTGATTGACTTGACCCATTCCGTTAGCTTAGCACTTGATCATTTAGTATGTTGCTATTGCTTTCTTCATGACTTATACATGTTCCTATGACTATGAGATTATGCAACTCCCGTTTACCGGAGGAACACTTTGTGTGCTACCAAACGTCACAACGTAACTGGGTGATTATAAAGGTGCTCTACAGGTGTCTCCGAAGGTACTTGTTGGGTTGGCGTATTTCAAGATTAGGATTTGGCACTCCGATTGTCAGAGAGGTATCTCTGGGCCTACTCGGTAATACACATCACTTAAGCCTTGGAAGCATTGCAACTAATGAGTTAGTTGCGGGATGATGTATTATGGAACGAGTAAAGATACTTGCCAGTAACGAGATTGAACTAGGTATTGAGATACCGACGATCGAATCTCGGGCAAGTAACATACCGATGACAAAGGGAACAACGTATGTTGTTATGCGGTCTGACCGATAAAGATCTTCGTAGAATATGTGGGAGCCAATATGAGCATCCAAGTTCCGTATTGGTTATTGACCGGAGACGTGTCTCGGTCATGTCTACATAGTTCTCGAACTCGTAGGGTCCGCACGCTTAACGTTTCGATGACAGTTATATTATAAGTTTATATGTTTTGATGATACCGAAGGTTGTTTGGAGTCCCGGATATGATCACGGACATGACGAGTAGTCTCAAAATGGTCAAGACATGAAGATTGATATATTGGAAGCCTATATTTGGATATCATAAGTGTTCCGGGTGAAATCGGGATTTTACCGGAGTACCGGAGGGGTTACCGGAACCTCCCGAGGGTTAATGGGCCATAGTGGGCCTTGGTGGAGAAGAGGAGAGGCGGCCAGGGCAAGGGCCGCACGCCCCTCCCCCTAGTTCGAATAGGATAAGGAGAAGGGGGCGGCGCCCCCCTTTCCTTCTTCTCCTCCACCTCTTTCCCCTTCTTCTCCTAGTCCAACAAGGAAAAGGGGAGTAGGACTCCTCGTGGCGCGCACCCTCTTGGCCGGCCGCACCTCCCCCTCTTGATCGTTTGATCTTTTAGCCGTGTGCGGTGCCCCCTCCACCATAGTCCACCTCGATAATACTATAGTGGTGCTTAGGCGAAGCCCTGCGTCAGTAGAACATCATCATCGTCACCACGCCGTCGTGCTGACGAAACTATCCCTCAACACTCGGCTGGATCGGAGTTCAAGGGACTTCATCGGGTTGAACGTGTGCTGAACTCGGAGGTGCCGTACGTTCGGTACTTGATCGATCGGATCGTGAAGATGTACGACTACATCAACCGCGTTGTGCTAATGCTTCCGCTTTCGGTCTGCGAGGGTACGTGGACAACACTCTCCTCTCTCGTTGCTATGCATCACCATGATCCTGCGTGTGCGTAGGAACTACGTTCCCCAACATCTTCGGCCTACAAACACATGTCTGTGGCGTAAAACATCCGAAAGGCAACGAAAATGGAATACTCTCTCTCTCTCTCTCTCTCTCTCTCTATATATATATATATATATATATATATATATATAGGGTGGCACTATTCTAATCCTGAGGTTAGAATAACTAAATGGATCACGGAGCGCCTATATAGGAGCAGAAGGGATGTTCCTGAACTAAAAAAGAAGAAGCAGAGCCCCCTCGTCCAACCACTTCCTCGTCCACCTTACACCACCCCACCACCCACGTCCAGCGCCGCACCGCACCTGCCTCGAAACCGGCCGCCGCGCCACCTCCGACCCTGGATTCGGCCGCCGCGCCACCTCCGACCCCGGATCCGGCCACCGCGCCCCCTCCTCCCCCTGATCCGCTCACGGGGCCACCTCCTCCCCTGGATCCTCCCGCACCATCGCGCGTCGCCGATCCACCAGACCACCTCTCTGCCCCGATCCTCGTGGCCACCCACCGCCGCCCTAGCTCCAGCGAGCCACCGGCCCCTGGCTATGGCGCCATCCTCCAACGCCTTGATGCACTGCTCGACACTGACCCCCTGCCTCTGGCACGCCACCCTTTGCTACCCGCACTGCCTCGACGTGCCACCCTCCACCGCCCCCATGGCCTCGATGCGCCACCCGCTGCTGACCGCCTGGCTCTAGCGCGCCACCCGCCGTCGCTCCCACCCAGACCCGGACGCATCTCCTACAACCGCTCCCTGCCCTTGGCCCCGACAAGACTCCTGCTGCCACTCATCCCCGCAGCGCCTCTCCGCGGTCAGACCTCCAGAAGCAGAGCAGATCCCATGCTCCTGCAGGTCAACTGCTACTCCCGCGACCGGTCAATCTCCACAGGCGCCTTTGCATCGTCTCCTGCATCACGCAAAAGGTCTTCCCCCTTAACCAGCGATGACAACGATGTTCTACACTTCTGCCCAGCTTCTCTTGAACTTCTGTTTGTTTCATACATAGTGAATTTGCCATTAAATTAGACCATCCATATATTCCTTCAGCTTAGTAAAATAGTTGGTCTAGAAACTGGTGCTACTGTTAGTTACTTTTACATAATTCTTAAGTAGTTGGTTAGCCTAAATCAGTAGGCATCAAGCTCAAAAATTGTGAAACTGTAACTCTGCACACTACTCTAGCAAACAACAAGAGATGCTCTAATTGAAAAAATCTGAAACTCGATTATGTCGCGAGTGCCTAACCATGTTCATTGATGCAGCTCTGATCACAAACTCTTTATTTTGCCTTGTGAAATCGATGCAGGTGTGGGCATCCGGTCACGAAGAGATGTGTGGAGCGCTGCATTCTGCTCGTCGTTGACCCCGTGTCCGCAAACGGCCGAGACTATTGTTGCGTGTGGACTGCAGTGACGACCGAATTCGACCTTCACCAGCATCACCATTCTTCCTTCTCCTGTTCACCAACGTGCACTGCCATCCACTTGTGACGTTCCACCCGCTAATGTAAAGACAAACAATTTTGGACATGAAATGTTAATGTAGTACTGCTCATGGGCAAAGGTTTATCAAAGTTCTCGCAAAAAGTTTTTTTGTAGAAGGTATAGAAATTCATGGAAGTTCGATTTGTGTATGTTTGTGAGACTGAAACCTTTTTAAGTTGATGCCAACCAAAAAATGTGGATATGGTATGCGTGTGTGTGTGTGCGTGCAGTACACCGAATTAAAAAATACTATTTTCTGTAATGTAGATCAAAGAAAGAACATAGAAAATTAAAAATGTGGATACAAACATTTTCTATGTATGAGCAAAAAACGAGAAAAAATGCATAATTTTTCCTTCTTTATTTTCCTCTTTGTGATTGTGTGCTCTCCCCGTGTTTTTACAAAATGTGCCCTATTCCCTACGTGGTATGCGCATTTGGTTGCTTCACAAAAAAAGTCAGTGAAGTTCAAGTATTATTGCTGCTGAAAAAGTTCAAAAATAAAAGAACGAGGAGTTCCTAAAGTTTGGTGCATTTGTCAACACCAAAGGTTCATAAAAAAAGATGCTCAAGAGGAATGATAAAAAATATTAGTTGATATGACAAACCCTTCGAGTCCAAAAATGAAAACCAGCGAAGTTCAACAAAAAAACCCACTAATCCTAGAGTTCAAAAAATAAACAGAAAAGGTTAAAAAACTAGGGAACATTCGTGACATATGTGTAGAAGTTCATAGGGAGCTACGAGAGAAATTTAGGGAATGAAAAATATATAGGCACAAAAAAGAACAAACTTGTTTATTTCATGTAACAAAAATATAATAATTCATGGGGGGTTTAAAAGTCGAGACTCAAGAGACGTGATGTGCAGAGGAGAAAAATCAACGGTGTATACTTAAGTAATTCATGGTGGAAAAACCAATAAAATCAAGTTTTCTCGTTACTAGAGAATAAAACCAAGAAGTTCAATTGGAAAAAGTGGAGGAGTTTGATATTTATAACGGATTTCCAGTTACTAAAGAATAAAACCAGTAAGTTCAATTGGAAATAGTGAAGAAGTTGGATGTTTCTAACAAAACTCCAATTTTCACATTTCTAAAGATACACAAAGAAGTTCAAATAAAAAAAGTTAGAGCGGTTCGATGTTCATAAAACTCATATTTTTTCCGTTAGTAAAAGCCAAACAGAGAGAAGTTCAAATTGATAACTGCCCGAAGTTCATGTACTGCATGATGTGCATTTCGTATGAGAAAAAAAAGAATAAAATGGCAAAGTCTAAATATTTAGTTGCTCGAAGTTCAAATGACCTGCCTGGGAAAGTTCAAAAAAGGATTTTCCCCATTACTAACAAATAAAACTAAGAAGTTCAAATTAAAAAAATGGTGAAGTTCGATGTATATAAAAAATGCAGATTTCTCCATAATTTTTCCTGTTACCAACCAAAAAACTAAGAATTTCAGTTCAAAAATATCCCAGAAGTACGATGCTTATTACAAAATTAGGATTTTTTTCTGTTACAAATGAATAACACCAAGAAGTCCAAATTGAAAAAACCAAGAATTTCAATTTTAAAAAAATACATTAGTTCAATGCATATGAAAAATCAGATTTTCCTCGATACTAAATAATAAACCAAGAACTTCAATTTCAAAACATGGAGCAGTTCAATATTTATCACAAAACTTGAATTTTTCCTGTTGCTAACGAATAAACCAAGAAGTTCAGTTCGTAGTAACAAAGAAGTTGTATAATGTTGATTACAAAACTAAGTTTTTCCTCGTATAAAAGTTGAATACAATTCTTTACTCAAAATATAAAAAGGTGAAGTTCAAATTGAAATAACAAGGAAGTTCGGAGTTTATTAAAACCTAGGATTTACCTGTTCAAAAAATAAAAAACACAGCACCATTTTTTACACTTTTAAAAACAATCTCATAAACGAAAAAATGGTTGCTAGAAATTCAGGTGCTCGGCGGGGAAAAGTTCAAAAATTCTTGTGAGAGAGGTTCACCGTGTATTTAGATGTCCAAAATACATAAAAAAACATGTTGTTTTTTGTGTTTTAAAAAAATTCTCTCAAACCAGAGAGAAGTTCAAAGTGATAACAACCGGAAGTTCAATACTACATGGTGTGTATTTCATATAAGAAAAATATAATAAAGTGAAACAGGGTGAAGTTCAAATAGACATGCCCCAGAAGTTCAACTACTTCATGCAGTGCAAAAAACAACACGTCAAAAACAGAGTGAGGTTCAAACAAACATGCCCGAGAAGTTCAACTACTTCACGCAGTGCGTTTACATTCGCAATGAAGGCCAAATCATGATCTCGTCATTTCTCATATTTACTTCAAAACGACAGGAATATCAGTTGTGTAGGTTCAAGTCCTTGGTCGGAGAAAGTTAAAAAATATATTGAGAGAGAGGTTTGTACAAAAAGAATATCATTTGTGTAACACTAACGAAATAGATGAGAAAATTACAAACGGAAATACATCACAGAAGTTCAACGTGAAAACAACACGAAGTTCGACTACTATAGTGAATGAATTTGAGATGAAAAACTTTTAAAATTGTCGCGAGTATGAAAAAACAATCAACACGGGAAAGTTGCGTGTTTACAGCAGCTTTCCATCGCTATATCACTTGCTCAATTCCGGTGAGTGGATGGAGACCTATGAGCAGTGGATGGAGATCTACGAGCAAAAAAAGCACGTGAAAAACAGAGTGAAGTTCAAGTAGACATGCCGAGAAGTTCAGGTTCTTCACGTGGTGCATTTTCGAAGAATTTGTTTCGCAATAAAGGCAGAACGAATGATCTCGCAATTTTCGAAATTACTGGAAAACGGCTAGGAATCACCGAAAACCATCAACATGAAAAAGTTTCGCATTTTCCTTAGCTTTTCAACGGTATATTATTTGCCCCATTCCGATAAAGTTTGTAGAAATTACGGCAAAAATAAGTTTTTAGACATTTTCAAAACTGACATAAAACCGTAATGAATTAGGGTAAAGAATATATACGAAAACGTTTTGCATTTCTTCAAACTTTCCAACGCCATATCATTTGCTGCATTTGGACGTACGGTTAAAAAATTAGTTCAAAAATACGAACTCGGTGGAACTTGTATCGTTTTCTAAATTACTTTTAAACCGTTCAAAATTAGAAAAACCTTTTAACACGAAAAAGTAGCGCGTTTTCATAAGCTTTCCAACGCCATATTATTTGCCTCAATTGGATTAGCCGTTTAGAAATGGCAATGAAAATACGAACCTGGGTGTTCCGTTTGCGAAATTCTATGATTTTCCGAATTACTCTATAACCATAGGGAATTAGAGGAAAATTTCAACATGTGGAAGGAGCGGTTTTGCAGCAGCTTTCCAACGCCATATTATTTGCCTCATTCCGATAAACGGTTTAAAAATGCGATCGAAAATACGATTCACGTTTTTTGTATGAAGAAAAACGATTTTCAAAACTGCTCTTAAACCGCTTACATTTTGCCCAAAATTTAACTTGGGTCATGATACTGGTGTTCATAGCTTTCCAACGCTATATAGCAAGCACCATTTGGGCAATGTTGGCGGAAGTTCAACCTAGCACACGGGGAAGTTTAGGTCGAACAACTCAGGTAGTAAAATTGCAAAAAACACAATTTCATCACGACCCGAGAGCAATATCCGCCAACGAGCGAGATTCCTATTTAAAACCGGTATTTAGTTGCTAAAAATGATTCTAGATTACACTAACATCATATAGAACACGACTAACAAGAATAATTCGCGAGGGAAGCCACGGTTGCAAAGATAGCCCGAAGGTCGGGTTCGTACACAGGGAAGTTTAGGCACGTTACTCAGGAAGTTCGGGTTGTGATTAGAATATTATTATGATCCCGTGATCAGAATAGTGTTGGTTCGACATGTAATTACCGTGAGGGCGTCGAGCTCAGCCAAAGACGAAGGCCCACCTAGCGCGCCAGAGACTGAGGACGGGCAGCGATGAGCGGGAGCGACTGCGAGCGGAGGCCCGGTTGCATGAGCAAGTGATGGTGTAGTGGTGTTGTTGTTCACAGAGTTGCTGCCGACGAAACTGGGCAACGAGAAACATGTACCGTCTTGTCTGGATTTTCCTTCGTCCAGTTGATGATAGCTGGAACCAAGTTAGTAGCGAAATCATTTCAGCAGGCAGTTACAGCTGCATTGACTGCCTGCTGTAGCAACTCATTTCTCCTCGGCTATTTTTTCGCGTCCTCAGTTGCTTTTTTCTCGACAGCAAGCTTCACCTTCTCGTCGATGTCCGCCTGACTAAACTTCTTTTTTCTGCTTCTTGGCCTCCAGGCCCTCATTGTAAATCATGCCAAAATTCACAGAAAATCATGCCAAAATCTATGTTTGCCGGAATGTCGTTTCCCAGCACTCGATATGCCTATTATCTAGCACAAATCATGCCAAAATTCACGGAAAATTTCGGCATGACCTTTGCTAAAAAAAATGGACATATCGAGCGCCTGAAATTCACCGGAACGGAAATGAATCAACATTCCGGCATAACATAGGCCACTCGGATCATTTACCCTACACATAATCATCATGTCCAAATGACATGTCCAAATTTCCAAATATGACATGTCCAAAACATCACATGTCCACATATCACTTGTCCACTTCAAAGTTGCATATAAAAGGAATAAAAATATAGAATTTGAAGAAAAAACCTAGCTAAATTCATAACTAAATATATAACCTAATTAACCATCTGCCCTAACTAAAACCTAACTAAATTAACCAAAATCCCTAGCTACCAGAGAGAGGAGGAGAGGCGGGGGGCTTACAGAGGGTGCAGGCCCGACGACGGCCGAGGTTGGGAGGGGTCGGGGTCGAGCCCCGGGGCCGGAGCCAGGGTCGGGGTCGGGGCCGGGGCCGTGGGCGAGCGCCGGGGCCGAAGCCGGGGTCGGGGTCGGGGCCGGAGTTGGTCGGCATCGGGGTCGGGGGCGAGCGTAGAGGCGCGGCGAGGGCTCCGACGACGCGATGGGGGAAGAGAGAGTGTGGGGATTTGGGGGAAAAGAGGCGGGATGAAGAGATGAGTGGGGATTTTCAGGGTTAAGTGGGCATAGTAGTAGCGCGTTTAGGCAAAACGCGCTATAGCTACTCCAGGTAGCTATAGCGGTTTCGTGTAGAAACCGCTACTGCTACCTTGACTAGTTGTAGCTCTTTTCCCAAAAAAGCGCGCTGCTATAACCAGTACCTAGATAACCGTTTTCCTGTTTGTTTCCTTCTATTTTCTTTTCCTTTATTTTCTCTCACATTTTTTTCGAGAGCAGTTAACGAAGGGAATTGAGGGCGATATATATTGCATTATTTGACGGTTAAATATGTATACAAAATAGGAACATATATATTACATCATTGGACCCATGCATAATAATGGCTAAGTGTGTATACAAAATTGGAACATATATATTACATCATTTGACCGATAACATATGGCTCCTCGGCGTTGACGTTTTTGTTTTTGAGTCAGCTTCTTCCCCTTCTTGTTCATTGAAGAATGATTGGTCTCCTCATTGTGACTTTTCCTTTTCCATGGAGTACGATTTTCTTAGGTAATGTAGTATTGGTTCTTCTTTTGACGTATACTTCATCATCATCATCATCTTCTTCCCTCATTGGGTTGCCGTACTGATCGTAGTCTTCCTCGTTGGCGACTCCATCCATTCCAATGGTGTTCCTTTTGCCTCTCCTCACGACAACACGGCTGGGATTGCGCGGGTCGGTTATGAAGAAGCATTGTGTCACGTACTTAGCGTGTACCCATGGCTCATTTTTTGTGATAGCGTTCACGGTAGTGCTCTTGGCGTCGGGTATAGTCATAGTAGTGAAATTCCGGTTTTCTCTTTCGACATTCTTAGCCCATCTGACACGAAACATCGTCGTGTTGTGTAGTCCAGAGTAGTCAAGCTCCCAGATCTCCTCGACCCTTCCATAAAATCTTTCAGTTGCGCCGTTGTCGCTGCCGGTCATGCATTCCATCGTCACCCCTGAGTTCTGATCATCACTGTCCATATCTTTGGCCTCAGTGTAGAACGTGTATCCGTTGATATCGTATGCCTGATAGGTTAGGAGGTTGGGCGAGGGGCCATGTGCTAAGGCGTATATGAGCAATCCGTCCTGAGAGCCCTCCTCCAGGGGATTAGCAATAATATGCTCTTTGAACCAATGCAGGAAAGTGGAGTTGTGCTCTCTAGTAACTTCGACGTCCGTCCTACATACCCCCGGTCACGATATTTCTTTGTGATAATTTCTTTGTGCAGTGCCACGAAAGGATCTACTTCGTCTAGGTGTTGTAGCACTACCAAGTTTGCTTAGTCAAAGTCGTTGCGTCGATCTGAGTATGCCACGTGCAGTTCCCTGCGACCATTGGAGTGACCTTCTCCTTTGAGCCTCCCATCGTGCTTGTTAACGGGCAAACCAACACTAACATCAGGCGGCTGGTCTCCACCATCGTTCCACTGACCATCATGAACGTCTGCATGGTAATAATAAACAAATTGATTATAAAAATGCGTGCATGCATCAAAGTCATACAAAAATTTGGCATGACCTTCCCTAAAAATAGGGCATATATAGATCTAGAGATTTGCCCGGAATTCGCCGAAACGGAAATAAATTGACATTTCGGCAAAACATAGACAACTCAAAAGCACAATTTGGCGTCAACACATGCCACACACACAATTTCCTTCATATTGCCCAATTATCATATCACACACATACACATATTTCCATTTTGCAAAAGCATGAAATTTTAATCACCTCTTTCTTGAGATCGATCACACGGTGGAGATGATGATGTAGGGAGATCAAAAGTGCACAAAGCTCTTCTTGACAAAGATAGATCTAGTTAGGGGGAAAATATTGGTCACTTGACTAAATGCTACATCTACCTAGCTAGCTAATTTGGAAGGAGACAATTTCAACTAGTGGAGGGGAAGGAAAAAGAGAAAGAAGATGCATTAATGAAGGCGGTGTTAGCTAGGAGTAATGAAGAGAGAGAAAGACAGGTAGAAGAGGAAGAGTAATGGGGGGAGAAGTATTGAGGAAGAAGAAGAGTAGGGAGGATGCATGTGGGAGGTAGGGGAAAGGGATGAGAGGAGATGGGGGAGGGTGTGGGGGAGGTAGGGGAAAGGGAGGAGAGGAGATGGGGGAGGGGGGCGAAAAGGTGGTGGGGTCCTGCGTCTTAGCAGTAGCGCGGGAGGAAAAATGCGCTACTACTAAGAGCGTAGCAACAGCGCCCTTTCGTCACACGCGCTACTGCTAAACGGGCTAACCGTGTGGACAATTTCAAATTTAGCAGCAGCGACGTGACTAAAAAGCGCGTTACTACTATTGCATTAGCAGTAGCGCGCATCGCGACGCCGTGCTGCTAGTAAACTTAGGTTGTTGGTACTGTCGGTGGATTTTTGTAGCAGTGTGGTTTACACATCACGCGCTACTGCTAAATTTACATCAGTAGCGTGTTTCTCTTAACCTCGCTACTGCTAATTAGCAGTAGCGCCTCTTTTTGTGCCGCGCTGCTGCTAAGATTCTGTGTATAATGTTTTCTTTAGTAGTCTCTCTCTCTTGATATGAGTAACTAGTAGCAATTACATGCAAGGAATGTGGAAGGAGATGAACACGAAGAAGAGAAGTCGCTGGTGCCGTAGTCGTTTCACCTGATCGACTCGAAACCTAGATCCTATTCAGCGCTTAAGGCGCTAGTTTTTTTTAGAAAAGGAGGGTGCACCCCCGGCTTCTGCATCTGGACGATCCATACGACCACTTTATTAATTATTAAGCACAAAAGACCTTACAAAGTAGTACATCAGTAAGCCTGAAGTCACCATCTAGGCAACATATGTCGCTACTCCTACCCCCTTGATGCAGTGGTGCCGAATGTCCGAGCCTAATACCAAACAGACATCGCACCAAATCCTAACACCTAATGCCGGATGCCCCATCCTAGCCACATACCAGGATTGGGTCACACGCCGGTCCGGCGCACTCACCGAGGCTGTCGCCGCCTTCTTCCACCGATCCATCTCCAGAGCAGGTACTGACGCACAAACCTTGCCAGACCTGCCGTCGACGCCACAATGGCGCCAAACAGCTCGACCACCCTGCGCTCGTCCATCCAGCTGCATCCGTCGTCGATATGCAGCTGCACCATGCCGCCACCACTCGTCGTCAATGACGCGGTAGATACAACACCGCACCACCTGGCAACCTCCACACCATCACCACTGCTGGAGCTACTCGGAGCCCACCATCCACAACATCTCTCCCCCGAACAACAGTTCCTCCCAAGACGGCGCCTCCATGGAGGATACGACACGCAGGACGCCGCCGCCGCCCAATCCAGACTGAATTTTGGACTTTCGTCCGGAAGGGGTTCAGGGGTGGATAGGGGGGGCCTCGGCTTCACCTCCAGGAAGGGTAACGGCGTCAAGTGACGTCGCCGATGCCGGGCCGAACACGCCGACCAAAGTTTCCTCCGGTCCCCATCCCATGCCACCAAACCTTTGTGTACTCCGGATCCAGCAAGCCATGATCCGAAACCCGCAAAGATGAAAGGGCCATGTGGCTCAACCCACCGGAAAGGAGGATCGAGAAGAACTCCTTGTAGATCTCCAGACGCCGAATCCAACGATCCGACGTGGTCAGCGACGATCATCACCACCCTGCGGCGGCCGACGGAGTCCGAAGAAAGGATCCAGATGGATCCGATCTGGATCCGGCGGCACCCGCGACCACCGGTCAGGACAACGCAGCCACCACCTCACGACACGCAGGTCGCCACCGCCGCGCCGTGCACGACGCCGATGGGAGACCCGCCAGCCGCGCCGCCGGACCCCACGTTCCTCTGAATCCCGCTGTCCCGCGCCAGCCAAGACGGAGAGGATGGGGAGAAGCCCCGCCGCCGCCCAGCCGGCCAGGCTTCGCCCGGCGGCTCTATGGACGGCGGCGAGGAGGGGGGGAGGAGGAGGAGACTCGAGGGGCAGCGGCTAGGGTTTTTCCCCCGGGTCGCCCGCGGGGGCGATGCGAGGGGCGAGGGGCCTAAGGGTCTCTCTTAAGGCGCCAATTACGGGCTTATTATTAACTCGCACCTATGCTCGATCTCTTGGCTAGCGTAACGGACTAGACGAAAAGTGTCTCTTCCCAGCACCAGTTTTGGGAATCTTCTAGAAGGTTCTCTTCATGTTTATTATGGCCGGGCTTTTTTGTTCTTTGCATTTCACCAGTTTTGTTCAGCTTTCGTATTTTTTGTTTTCTCATTTGTCCTCACATTTCTTTTTTATTTCCTTTTCTCTTTTCTCTTTCTTTTATGTTTTTTCTTTTTCCTTTTAATTTGTATGGACTTTTTTCAAGTTCGTGAATGTTTTTGAAAATGACAAGCAATGTCCTATTTGAGAACTTTTTTTATTTCATGAACATTTTTCATATTTGTGAATAATTTTTTTAAATAGTGAAATATTGCGAAATTCATGAAAGAAAATTAATTTCATGATTTTTTTCCAAATCTATGAACTTTTTTTCAGTTCACGATATTTTCTAAAAATCACGAACTTTTAAGTTTTTCTGAACTTTTTCGTGTTCATGAACATTTTTTTTTAATTTCGCTATTTTGTTCAAATTCGTAAACTATATTTGAAATTCACAGTCAATTGATCAACCATGAGAGCGAGCGAGCAGCCCGAGACGCACGAGCGCATGAATAACTGTTGTTGGGCCAGCCCATGCGAGTTGGCGCATGAGTGTCACTTTGGTAGCGGGCGCACAAGGTGTCGAATAGGAGTTCCCCTCGATATCCCTCTATCTTGCAGTTGGCATTTAGTAGTGTTGAGGATGGGTCGGTCCTTCGCACACCTAGTAGGCCCAGTGACCCTGGTTAGCCTTGCAGAGACGATCATAACTCGCAACGAGTTGTCTTGGTCACTAGATAGTAGGGTTGCTCTATCAGGGATGCTGACATCGCCCCCTTCTGCAATGAGGCTTCCTCTCAAGCCTCAGCAGCTCAGGAGCAGGTGTGGAGCTCGAGTTTGTCTTCCCATGATTTCGCGGACAAATACAATGCCCGTCTTAGAGGTTAATGTTGGAGATACTCTAATGCAATATCTATGGACGTCACGGAGGAGTTCGTCCCAATCCAGCTGGACCTGGGTTAGTGCAATGCTCTGATCATGTGCGCTCGCTCAGTTGTTTCAAATACAGCTACCTAGTTCTGGAGATCCTCAAAAAAAGTGCTAGCTAGTTCTGTTTTTTTTCAGTTTCTTTTTCTTACTAGCGATGCTTGTTTCTCTTTCTTTTTGTATGTGCTTTGTCCTGTTACCCATTGCATATTTGCACGACACAATCTAGCATTCCATTCCTCGGTTATTCCACGAACGCTTGCTGATGGTTTAGTTGCGACGCGAGATCAAACGCTAACAGTTTCCGCTCGTTTTTGCGTCAAATTTTATTCTTCCCAGCCATGTGTCTCTGAAGAAAATGGCATGCATCTCTGAAGAATCTGCCAAGAAAAACGTTCGCAAATGTCATCCCTCACAGCAAACGAGTTCGCCAACTACCGGGGTCCAAAAACTGAGCTAGTTCTGTGTTTTTTCAGTTTCTTTCCTTCTAATGCTTTTTTCCCCGGTGCTTAGCCCTGCTACAAAACTTGATCAACGGATTGCATTCCATTTCATTCCACGACACAAACTTACATTCCATTCGTTATTTACTCCATGTACGTACGACACACGTGCAGCTTTATTTAGCTCGAACTCAAACACGAGAGCAGAGATGAAAATGACGAACGCGTGTAATCCGGTTCAGTACTTGGTGCATTTGTTGGTGGAGCCGCTGTCGAGGTGGAGCACGCAGCCCTTGCCGTCCTCGGGCGCGCACACGCAGGCGCACCCGTCGAGCTTCTGGCCGGGGTAGTTCTTGCAGGTGATGTACCCTCCCTGGATGCACCGGATGTTGTCGCAGGTCGCCTGCGCGTCCCCGAACACCACCAGCGCTGCTCGATCCACAACAAACACAAGCAAGGATACATAATCGTGAGAGGGAGTGATGCTTGATCATAGAAAACACAAGCAAGGATGCGAATGGAGGCTTACCGGAGAGGAGGAGGACGAAGGTGAGTGACAGCTTCATGGTGGCGGCCATGCTTGCGCGTTCGTCTCTGTGCGTCGTGCGATCTGTGGTTGCAGCGCGGTGCCGGTGCGTTTATATAGGGAGGCTTCGGTTCAGCTCAGCCAAACTGCATGCTGGATCCGCCGCCCTCTCTGACTTTGTGCCACGTAGGTTCACCGGGGATTTGAAACAAGATCACATGGCAGGCGATACTATGTGCTCCAATACGTACGTGCTTGCGTCGACGGCGGCTTCGTGGATTTCAGAACTATGGCCACGTTTCCCGTCGATCTCAGGCAGCATGATTTGTCCGGCCGATTGAGGGCAGAAAGTCAGAGGAGGTTGCCGACTTGGTCGAGCGCCTCTTCGTTTGTGAGGTGTTGCCGTGCTGGATGGATCAGCGGCCAACCCGTACCACTGTTTGTTCGATGTGGATCGGGTTGACGTACCGCTCAAAAGTCTCAGTCGTCGAGTTCACAGATCACAAACAGTGGGACGTGACCTGCAAAGCTTTCGGCCTACTTCTTTGAGCTTGAAAAGTTATCTTGCATTCAACATTGTGCTCTGGATCCAAAATGGTCCAGTCAAACAATCATCACCATTACATTTCTTTATTTCCAGAGCTGCTTATCGAGGTCCATCGACCATCACGCATATGGCAGGTTCACTGCTTCGAGTTGAAGTATGGAGGCTCAACTTGGATCTTTACAAAACAGTTGGCTAGCCTCTTTCCTCCTCTACAAAAAAAAAGATCTCAGTCTTTCCTCCTCCTCCCATCGGCACTGCCGCCAGTCCACCCCGTCTGCTATGGCCTATGGGCCAAATAATAGTGGAGGACCTCGGCCCCCACCCGCGGGAGGGACTCTACTCCCGCTTTTGTTAGGTTTAGTGTCTTCATTAGGGTTGTGTGACGGCAGTGATGTCCCTCGGCAGGAATAATGTCTCCCACATTCGATTCCCATCTCGATAGTGTGTCTAGCTTCATCGGAGGACGTGTGGACATGTGTCTTAGTCAGATCTCGCGGACCCGGTCGGTGCTGGTCTTCGGTGGATCTTTCTGGATCTTGTGTTCGTTCATCTTTGTTCGGGTGTTTACAGATTTGACCCCTCCGGTCTACGACTTTCTTCAGCAGCGATGATTGTTGCTCCGGTGCATTGGTCCTATGGGAGCTTGGCACAACAACAAGATTTGCCTGTCTCCAGTGAGGGAGGGGCGATGACAATGGCGCGTCTTTAGCTTGTTCCAGTGGTTACAGTCCTCGCTAGGTGGTATATAGACCTGATTGTAATTTTTATTATCTCTGGGGTTATTTGTATTGTCATGGTTAATAATGAATAAATCAGAAGTTTCAAAGAGAAAAAAGAGTTGAAGTACGGACAATTGACAGCAAGATGACCATATGAAACCCCTTCAGCCCAACTGGGTACTTCACATCAATCGCGTGGATCTTTTTTATGAAATCCGAAAATATGATCCCAATTTCAAAAATTACGATTGTATCATCTTGTTGTAGTTGCCGCCACCGAAGAGCCGCTTTTCATATCCGACTAGGACGAAGAGATAGTTTTCGTGGCCACCTCGGATGAAGATGGAGTTTTCGAGGCCACCACAGACGGAGAGAGACTTTTCGTTGCTGACCGCAATGAAGAGTGATCGACAACCACCCCTCTCCCCCCGCGCTCGTTCCACCTACCCGCAGTTATCGTCTTCGTAGTCTACTGCAGCAAGAACTTCCTTTTCATTGTCATGGCCAATGAAAAGTCCTGGCATATTGTGCGATGTCTTTCTTATTCCTTTTCATTTGCTCCCCCTCCCCCTCTCTCTCTCCCTCTCTCTCTCTCTCTCTTATTCTTGTGCAACAATTTCTTCTCTTGTCTCTACCTCATTCCTAGGGCTCGCCGGTATGTGAGCACCAAAGATCGAAACAAGGATGAAAGACCGTGGATGTCGCCTAGAGGAGGGAGGGTGAATAGGTGCTTTAAAATAATTACGCTTTAGGCTTGAACAAATGCGGAATAAAACTAGAGTTTAATTTATCAAGCACAAAACCTAAATCAACTAGGCTCATATATGTGCACCGGCAACTTATGCTAAGCAAGATAAACAACTAAGTGATAGCAAGATATATAACATGAAACGTTATGACTATCACAAAGTAAAGTGCATAAGTAAATGGCTCGGGTAAGAGATAATCGAGGCACACAGAGATGACGATGTATCCCGAAGTTCAAACCCTTGCGGACGCTAATCTCTGTTTGAAGTCGTGTGGAGGCACAATGTTCCCCAAAATTCCACTAGGGTCACCGTAATCTCCTCGCGCACTTACACAATGCAAGATGCCATGATTCCACTAGGGGACCCTTGAGGACGGTCACCGAACCCGTACAAATGGCGACCCTTGGGTACAGTCACCGAACCCGTACAAATGGAACCTTGGGGGCAGTCGCCGAACATGTACAAATTGCTCGGGGGAATCTTCACAACTTAATTAGAGAGACCGAAGCTTGCCCAGAGTTCTACACCATAATTATTGAGCTCCGCGACACCACCAACTATCTAGGACGCCCAAACACCCAAGAGTAATAAACTTCTCAACTTTCACTTCCACGTACCATCGTGAAAAACTCAAACCGGTGCAACGAATGAAATGACAAGAACACACGAAGTGCTCAAGTCCCTCACTCTCAAATCTCACCAAAGCAACAAAAGCTATGGAGGAATATGAGAGGAAGAACACAAAAAGAACTTCAAGATCTAGATCCACAAGGTTCCCTCACTAAGAGGAGACATGGATTGGTGGAGAATGTGGATATAGATATCTCTCTCTTTTCCCACAAAAAGATTCAAGATTCATTGGAGGAATGGAGAGAAGGCAAAGCTTTTGGAGGTCAACAATGGAGGAGAAATCTTGGCCAAAGTCGTTGGGGGCAATGGGGAAGAAGACCCCTTTTTTTATAGTGGGAGGACAAATCCAATCGTTATATGCACTTGTCGTGCTCAAGCGGTACTACCGCTTAGCCCGGTCAACGCGACCCAACGAGTATAGAAGTACTAGAACGACAATTCCGTCGGAGCAGTACTACTGCCTCTGACAAGCAGTGCTACCACTAATTGTTGAAGGGTTACAGAGGAACCAACGGTAGCCAGCACCACACTAGAGTGGAAGTACCGCACAAGCGGTACTACCGTGTCACTACCGCTTATAATCCAAATAGCAATAGAAGGCATTTCCCAAGCAAAAGTTGGAGCGGCACCAGCCTGCGGAAATAATGCCTAAGCGATACTACCATGGACCTGAGCGGTACTACCGCCAAGGTGCTGCAAACTTGCCCAAGCACAACAGTTGAATGCAAAAAGACCAAAATTATTATAACTTCTGCAAATGAACGCTGATTTTGATGAACTCCATCGGTGAGGAACTGACATAAACTCCAACATCGAAAACGCAATACATAAACTCCGCCCAGTTCACCAATGTCCTCTACCCCAACATCTACATTCTTAAGGTTATATTGGTCGAGCTACTCTATTATAACCCCGGCTTTCCTCCGTAATAAGGGAGTTTGATGCTCCACAACGGGGAGCTGCATGATCACATTTCTTGTCGACATCCCCGGTGAGCATGTGCTTGCCATCTCTCCGGCCACGTTATCTTCACATGATGCTTATGCTCTGTGCATGGGTGATCACCCTGCCGACAACTTTGCCACTCACATTTGGCATTTATTCGCCCCTAGTCGGTGCAAATTATCCATTTGGCCATGTCATCGTCATCATCTACCATGTGTCATCCTCCTCCATCATAGGTGCAACCTTGGTCGGTTGTGTCCATCTTCGGTGGACAAGAGGAAACAATCGAGCACATGTTCTTCGCTTATGTTCATGCAAGCATCATTCAGGAGTAGGTGCTCCCCACTGGTCCACCATCGATCCTCTATGTGAAACAGACTTGCACCTACGCCTCATATTTTGACCACTAAACCTTTGGATTGCAAAATAATTGTTTCGAGAATCTCTTGATGGTTTCCGAAGCTTTCCATGACCTCAATTTTTGTAAAGATAACAATTATGTAAGTCAGAGATGCATGGACCAAAAGATAAGGAAACTGCACAATCCATCCATGGTGAATAACCCTTTGCTTTGTTTCATAATGCTAGCTCCATCACATCGCTACATCCTCTATGTGGTTGGGGGGGGGGGGGTCTACTGATTGAAAGAGTATCAGTGCTCCTCCCGCGAGCCATTACGATGATGGTTGTGCTCTTGGGGTTCTGAATGAACTGCGTATGCCTGAACTTGTGTCCTACAACATTATCACAGGTGTACTTTTGTGGTGGTTGTGATGCTCCCGCTTGGGTCTAAAACTTCACAACCCTAGACTATTTTTTGTTCTGCTTCACATTTTAGCAAGTGTCTTCTACTGCTTCTTTGTTGTTTCTCTTCTGCGCCATGCAAAACTTATGTCTTTCTTTTAGATCATGCAAAACTTATCTTCTTTCTTGAGATCACGCAAAACTGATTTAATAAAGTACTCCTGGTTTAAGGACACCGTTGTAACCCGCTCCCAAAACGCAGCCGCCTCCTTCCCCAAACAAAACTAAGGTTCCTTTGCCGCCTGCTGTCGCTATCGCCGGTCCACCTCGTCTCCAGTGGCATTAGGGCCATGGCGGTGCAATGGATCCCTGCCTTTACCGGCGGGAGGGCTTCGCTTGTTAGATGTTTCTTCGAGTTTTGTTAGGGTTTGTGTCCTGCTCAGAAAAACGAGACAATGGTGGATCCTTAAAAATGGAATAAGGTTCTTCCCGCCAAGTCTCCGTTCCGGTGGTGCATCTAGTATCATCTGTGGGTGTGTGGAGGTGTGACTCCGGCAAGTCTGTCTTTGGTGAATTTGCTCGGATGTGGTCGTAGTTTGTCTACATTCGTGTGTCTTCGGGTCGGATCCTTCCAATCTACAATACTCTTCAACGGCGACGATTGCTGTCCTGGTGCGCTGGTCCTATGAAGCCTTAGCATGACGACCTCCCGACTATTTAGTACAACAAGTTTTGCGTGACTCCGGCGAGAGAGTGACGAAGACGGCGGCGCGCCTTCAACTCGCTTCAGTGTTTGTAATCGTTAGGTGGTATATGGATCTGTATATAATTTTTATTATTTTTGATGTTTGTTGTACTGCCATGATTAAAAATGAATAGATCGGCAGTATTCCTCCAAAAAATATAAAATAAAAAATGGATTAACCAAAAGTTCAGTTGGGCTGTTCTGCCCCTTATGCCTTCTAAAGAGAAAGTAACCCGCCTAACCCGTGTCTTGCAATTAGGTTCAGTGCAACAACTACATAAAAAAGATAGCAACCTTGGATCTGGTCTAGAGTTAGTGGACAACACATACCCATTGCATTCTTATCTGGACGTGCCAATTACCCAAACTGGCCATAATAAGTTACCATTAAGAGTGCGCGTGGCCGGACATAGGGAAGATAGGGGGAAAGAATATGCCTCCGGGACTTTCGGTAGTCCGGTTAGCGGGCTGCCGGACATGAGGAAGACACAAGGATCCGCCGAGGCCTGACATAGCTTAGTGTATTGTATCCGTGTCGTGGGAGTGGAGCGCGCGACTGTAAGTGCATATAGTTTTACTTTTTTTGTTAAAATATGTCTAAAATGTAACTTTTTTCGTTTGGTTTGTATGAAATTGTCACGTCTATATGAAATCCGGCCAAGTTTGCATGAATTTCACCCGGTTAGTTGAAAACAATATGAAATGTATGCGGCTAGTGTTGGATGACGTCCTCCCGCATCCGTATCTGTGGACGGACGCCGGAGAAAATTTGCGAGTTGCCGTTGAAGATGCCCTTATGAAGTATCAGGGTATTATTAAATCTTTAATATTATTGTGCGCGTACGTACTTTTATGAGTTTTACCACATTCTGCTCGGAAATTTTATTCGAAGCGTGTAAAGTTGAATTACACTGCCAAACCACAGACACGCGAACATTTTCGTTGTTCGACACCAAGCTTGCAGAGCCTTATTGAACTCAGATTCAAACCAACAATTCAGCTAGAACTTTTTGGTCGTGCCGCAGTTGGTGTGGGTCACGCCGTCGTCGAGGTGGAGCACGCAGCCCTTGCCGTCGGCCGGCGCGCACTCGCAGTCGCACCCGTCGAGCTCCTGGCCGGGGTAGTTGTCGCAGGTGATGTGCCCTCCCTGGAAGCACACCACGGCGCACGGCGCCTTGGCCTTGGCGTCCACGATCTCCCCGAACACCACGAGCCCTGCAGGGTTGATCCGGCCAGCACACGCATACAAAAATTGTCAAAAAGAACCCATCTCTCACGGGATTATGGGTAAGAATTTACGATGGACGCACCTGAGAGGAGGACGAGGGTGACCGACAGCTTCATGGCGGAAACCATAATGGCTTCGTGTAGCGTTGTCTTTGTGTGTGCTTTGAGTTGGCAGAGCCATGGAAACATAGACAGTTTATATAGGGAAATGAAATCTCTGGCGTGGCGATTTCATTGACTTCGAGCATGGAGATGGAGGGGTCGAGTTTGCTATGGCTTTTATCAGTCAGCGTACGTCTTAGACTAAACTGATACGGATCTGCCGCGCTCTCTGACCCGAACAGTGCGTGCTCTCCATTTTTCCACTTTCGGATAAGAAGCGGCTAACAGTTTCACTTGATTTGGTGAAGAGATCGCGGCGTCTTCTTGCGTGTGCTGCCGCGATTCATCTCAGTTGAAAGGTGGCAGCAAAGCGCTAGGGATTGACACGAGCGGGAGACTGTCTTAGTTACTCCCAAATTAACCAGCACCACTGATCGGTCATTTTCCGAAGTGCCACGCAGACACTAATTAGAGGCTTAGAGCAGCCAGGGAGCGGAAGCATCCTCGCAAATGCTTTTTTCTATCCGATTCAAATGGAAAAGGTTCAGGTTCTGGTTCAGCACCTCTCAGCGAGGTTCCCCGTGCAGTGCGCTGGAAAGTCAGCAATCGCGCACACCCCTCCGCGTGTCCGAACCTAAAATGGACAAGCCCAGTGCGCTATTGTGCGCACTAGCGATTTTTGTCTGATGGAATTTTCGGCCTGGCTTTTTTACCTCGACCTGTTGTTTTGTTAAAATACTGCCAAATTATTTAAATATGCTCATAAGTTTTAAAAATGTTTGCAATTTTTTTAAATCACCATTTACAAAAAATTCATGTATTTAAGAAAAATGAACACGAATACAGAAAAGGTCCATGGTTTCAAAAAGTATTCATGGATTCAAAAAACTCATGATTTTGAAAAACGTTGTTTATTTTTTCTAGAAAAACATGAATTGAAATTATTTTCATGAATTAAAAAAAATCAAAATTGAAAATGTTGATGAATTCAAAAAATGCTTGTGATGTATAAACATGGCCCTGATATCAAAAAATGTCCGGTAATTTGGAAAATGTTCTTGAAATTGAAAACATGTTCACGCATTTAAAATATGTTCATGAATTCAATACATGTTCTTGAATTAAAAAACTCACAAAACAAAAGGAAAAAATAGAAAGAAAAATAAGAAAATGAGGAGACTGTCTTAGTTACTCGCAAATTAAGCAGCACCACTGATCACTTTCCCAAGTGCCATGCAGAAACTATTTAGGTCTTGTACAATGAAAGATGCTTAGAGGAGGTGCTTAGAGAAATAAACCAAGCTTTCTTTAACCACCGGTGCTTATTTGTACAGGATAGACGCTTAACTAAGCGTCTCTTCTGTAGAAATAGACACCGATACTTCAGAAAAATTCGGTTTATTTTCCTAAGCATCTCTCTAAACACCTCCCATTATACAAGGCCTTAGAGCAGCCAGGGAAGCATCCTCGCAAATGCTTTTTCTATCTGATTCAAATAGAAATACAAATGGAAAACGTTCAGGTTCAGTACCTCTCAGCGAGGCTCCGCGTGCAGTGCGCTGGAAGGTCACCAATCGCGCACACCCCTCCGCGTGTCAGAACATAAAATGGACCAGCCCATTGCGGTATTGTGCGCACTAGCGATTTTTGTCTGATCGAATTTTCGGACAGCCTTTTTTACTTCAACCTGTTATTTTTTTAAAATACTGCCAAAATATAAAACATTTTCATAAGTTTAAAAAATGTTCGCACTTTTTAAAAAATTCACTATTTATAAGAATATTCATGTATTTTAGAAAAATAAACACGAATACAGAAAAGGTCCGTGGTTTCAAAAAATATTCGCGGATTAAAAAAACTCATGACTATGAAAAATGTTGTTGATTTTTCAAAAAAACATGACTTCAATTTTTTAAATGAATTAAAAAATAAAAATTGAAAGTGTGGATGAATCAAAAAAATGCTTGTGATCTATAAAAATGGCCGTGATATCAAAAAATGTCCGATATTTCGGAAAATGTTCTAGAAATTGAAAACATCTTCGCGAATTCAAAATATGTTCATGAATTCAATACATGTTCTTGAATTAAAAAAATAAAAATATGTTCGCGAAACAAAAAGAGAAAAGTAGAAAGAAAGATAAGAAAATGAGGGTACCAAAAAACTCAAAACAAAACCAAGAAAAAGAACCACAGAAAAAAAGAAAAAAACATTCAACAAGGTTCTAGAAACAAGTGAGAAGCTCACACTTGGAAAAAATGTAAGATGCACCAGGCCATGTAGCAACCAGCGTTTGGCAGGTTGTGCGTTCATTCCCATTTGCCGCGGTACGAGGTAAATAGGATCCACCAGCTAGTGGCCCGGGGCGTGGGAAATTATGCTAGGCTATATTTTAGAAATTTTAGAAATTAGCC